>NC_092272.1:10875436-10937936 GCF_036320965.1 Panulirus ornatus
TATATATATATATATATATATATATATATATATATATATATATATATATATATATATATATATATATATATATATATATATATATATATATATATATATATATATATATATATATATATATATATATACATATATATATATATATATATATATATATATATATATATATATATATATATATATATACATACATATATATATATATATATATATATATATATATATATATATATATATATATATATATATATATATATATATATATATATATATATATATATATATATATATATATATATATATATACATACATACATATATATATATATATATATATATATATATATATATATATATATATATATATATATATATATATATATATATATATATATATATATATATATATATATACATATATATATATATATATCTTTCTTTTCTTTCATACTATTCGCCATTTCCCGCGTTAGCGAGGTAGCGTTAAGAACAGTGGACTGGGCCTTTGAGGGAATATCCTCACCTGGCCCCCTTCTCTGTTCCTTCTTTTGGAAAATTGAAAAAGACGAGAGGGGAGGATTTCCAGCGACCCGCTCCCATATATATATATATATATATATATATATATATATATATATATATATATATATATATATATATATATATATATATATTATTATACTTTGTCGCTGTCTCCCGCGTTTGCGAGGTAGCGCAAGGAAACAGACGAAAGAAATGGCCCAACCCCCCCCCATACACATGTATATACATACGTCCACATACGCAAATATACATACCTACACAGCTTTCCATGGCTTACCCCAGACGCTTCACATGCCTTGATTCAATCCACTGACAGTACGTCAACCCCGGTATACCACATCGCTCCAATTCACTCTATTCCTTGCCCTCCTTTCACCCTCCTGCATGTTCAGGCCCCGATCACACAAAATCTTTTTCACTCCATCTTTCCACCTCCAATTTGGTCTCCCTCTTCTCCTTGTTCCGTCCACCTCCGACACATATATCCTCTTGGTCAATCTTTCCTCACTCATCCTCTCCATGTGCCTAAACCACTTCAAAACACCCTCTTCTGCTCTCTCAACCACGCTCTTTTTATTTCCACACATCTCTCTTACCCTTACGTTACTCACTCGATCAAACCACCTCACACCACACATTGTCCTCAAACATCTCATTTCCAGTACATCCATCCTCCTGCGCACAACTCTATCCATAGCCCACGCCTCGCAACCATACAACATTGTTGGAACCACTATTCCTTCAAACATACCCATTTTTGCTTTGCGAGATAATGTTCTCGACTTCCACACATTCTTCAAGGCCCCCAGAATTTTCGCCCCCTCCCCCACCCTATGATCCACTTCCGCTTCCATGGTTCCATCCGTTGCCAGATCCACTCCCAGATATCTAAAACACTTCACTTCCTCCAGTTATATATATATATATATACATATATATATATATATATATATATATATACATATATATATATATATATATATATATATATATATATATATATGAGAGAGAGAGAGAGAGAGAGAGAGAGAGAGAGAGAGAGAGAGAGAGAGAGAGAGAGAGAGAGAGAGAGAGAGAGAGAGAGAGAGAGAGAGAGAGAGAGAGAGTTTGCGCTTGTTTTGTTAGTATACATATACATGCATGTGACTGTGTCTACAAAGCTGTGTCAATAATCTCGGTGTATTTTCAATGTGTATCGATATTGATATGTATATATATGTGTGTATATATATACTTGGGAAGTGAGTCTGTTGTTGTTCGCTGATGACACAGCGCTGGTGGCTGATTCATGTAAGAAACTGCAGAAGCTGGTGACTGTGTTTGGTAAAGTGTGTGAAAGAAGAAAGTTAAGAGTAAATGTGAATAAGAGCAAGGTTATTAGGTACAGTAGGGTTGAGGGTCAAGTCAACTGGGAGGTAAGTTTGAATGGAGAAAAACTGGAGGAAGTAAAGTGTTTTAGATATCTGGGAGTGGATTTGGCAGCGGATGGAACCATGGAAGCGGAAGTAAATCATAGGGTGGGGGAGGGGGCGAAAATTCTGGGAGCCTTGAAGAATGTTTGGAAGTCGAGAACATTATCTCGGAAAGCAAAAATGGTTATGTTTGAAGGAATAGTGGTTCCAACAATGTTGTATGGTTGCGATGCGTGGGCTATGGATAGAGTTGTGCGCAGGAGGGTGGATGTGCTGGAAATGAGATGTTTGAGGACAATATGTGGTGTGAGGTGGTTTGATTGAGTAAGTAATGTAAGGGTAAGAGAGATGTGTGGAAATAAAAAGAGCGTGGTTGAGAGAGCAGAAGAGGGTGTTTTGAAATGGTTTGGTCACATGGAGAGAATGAGTGAGGAAAGATTGACCAAGAGGATATATGTGTCAGAGGTGGAGGGAACGAGGAGAAGTGGGAGACCAAATTTTAGGTGGAAAGATGGAGTGAAAAAGATTTTGAGTGATCGGGACCTGAACATGCAGGAGGGTGAAAGGCGTGCAAGGAATAGAGTGAATTGAAACGATGTGGTATACCGGGGTCGACGTGCTGTCAATGGATTGAACCAGGGCATGTGAAGCGTCTGGGGTAAACCATGGAAAGTCGTGTGGGGCCTGGATGTGGAAAGGGAGCTGTAGTTTCGGTGCATTATTACATGACAGCTAGAGACTGAGTGTGAACGAATGTGGCCTTTGGTGTCTTTTCCCAGCGCTACCTCGCACACATGAGGGGCGGAGATGGTTGTTATTCCATGTGTGGCGAGGTGGCGATGGGAACAAATCAAGGCAGACAGTATGAATTATGTACAAGTGTATATGTGTATATGTCTGTGTGTGTATATATATGTGTACATTGAGATGTATAGGTATGTATATTTGCGTGTGTGGACGTGTATGTATATACATGTGTATGTGGGTGGGTTGGGCCGTTCTTTCTTCTGTTTCCTTGCGCTACCTCGCTAACACGGGAGACAGCGACAAAGCAAAATAAATAAATAAATAAATTTGTGTATACATGTGAGTATACATGTGAGTATACATGGGATGTTACACGTTCAAGTTCTGCTGGTGTGAGAATATCAAGACATGTTTGATGTGTGTGTTCTTATGTGGATGTGTCTTACATGTATTGTTATGTGTGTGTTCTTATGTGGGTGTGTCTTACGTGTATTGTTATGTGTGTGTTCTTATGTGGGTGTGTCTTACGTGTATTGTTATGTGTGTGTTCTTATGTGGGCGAGTCTTACGTGTATTGTTATGTGTGTGCTCTTATGTGGGTGAGTCTTACGTGTATTGTTATGTGTGTGTTCTTATGTGGATGTGTCTTACGTGTATTGTTATGTGTGTGTTCTTATGTGGGCGAGTCTTACGTGTATTGTTATGTGTGTGCTCTTATGTAGGTGAGTCTTACGTGTATTGTTATGTGTGTGTTCTTATGTGGGCGAGTCTTACGTGTATTGTTATGTGTGTGTTCTTATGTGGATGTGTCTTACGTGTATTGTTATGTGTGTGTTCTTATGTGGATGTGTCTTACGTGTATTGTTATGTGTGTGTTCTTATGTGGGTGTGTCTTACGTGTATTGTTATGTGTGTGTTCTTATGTGGATGTGTCTTACGTGTATTGTTATGTGTGTGTTCTTATGTGGATGTGTCTTACGTGTATTGTTATGTGTGTGTTCTTATGTGGATGTGTCTTACGTGTATTGTTATGTGTGTGTTCTTATGTGGTTGTCTTACGTGTATTGTTATGTGTGTGTTCTTATGTGGATGTGTCTTACGTGTATTGTTATGTGTGTGTTCTTATGTGGATGTGTCTTACGTGTATTGCTATGTGTGTGTTCTTATGTGGATGTGTCTTACGTGTATTGTTATGTGTGTGTTCTTATGTGGATGTGTCTTACGTGTATTGCTATGTGTGTGTTCTTATGTGGATGTGTCTTACGTGTATTGTTATGTGTGTGTTCTTATGTGGATGTGTCTTACGTGTATTGTTATGTGTGTGTTCTTATGTGGATGTGTCTTACGTGTATTGCTATGTGTGTGTTCTTATGTGGATGTGTCTTACGTGTATTGTTATGTGTGTGTTCTTATGTGGATGTGTCTTACGTGTATTGTTATGTGTGTGTTCTTATGTGGATGTGTCTTACGTGTATTGTTATGTGTGTGTTCTTATGTGGATGTGTCTTACGTGTATTGTTATGTGTGTGTTCTTATGTGGATGTGTCTTACGTGTATTGTTATGTGTGTGTTCTTATGTGGGTGTGTCTTACGTGTATTGTTATGTGTGTGTTCTTATGTGGATGTGTCTTACGTGTATTGTTATGTGTGTGTTCTTATGTGGGTGTGTCTTACGTGTATTGTTATGTGTGTGTTCTTATGTGGGCGAGTCTTACGTGTATTGTTATGTGTGTGCTCTTATGTGGGTGAGTCTTACGTGTATTGTTATGTGTGTGTTCTTATGTGGATGTGTCTTACGTGTATTGTTATGTGTGTGTTCTTATGTGGGTGTGTTTTACGTGTATTGTTATGTGTGTGTTCTTATGTGGATGTGTCTTACGTGTATTGTTATGTGTGTGTTCTTATGTGGGTGTGTTTTACGTGTATTGCTATGTGTGTGTTCTTATGTGGATGTGTCTTACGTGTATTGTTATGTAATGTTGTTAATGTTGTGATGTATATAATGCGATGACTGTCACTCGAGCAGATTGCCTGCGGTTTTGGTGGTTTGGATGTGCTATAGCTACGCCATTATGACCCTTGGTGTTACAGTATTGCACTGTAGTGACTCCATCTGTAGTGCTGTACTGGCTTTCAGTGTATGGCTTCCAGTGTACATATATACATCAGCTGATCTGGTATATACTTAAGTGTAACCTTATGTAAACAATGTGTATACAGTAATTCTCTTCCATATGTTTGTATTGATGTTGTGCTTAAAGTAATTACCTGTGTGTGTGTGTGTGTGTGTGTGTGTGTGTGTGTGTGTGTGTGTGTGTGTGTGTGTGTGTGTGTGTGTGTGTGTGTGTGATATTCGACTATAGATTTATTCATTGTTTTAGAAGTCTTGAGTTGACCTGTTTCCTTATGTGTCGGTATCAACGTAGCCTCGTGTCAACCTACAGTGAAGGTGTTTCATCAGAAACTGTTATCAACACCTTCAGTAAACCTGTTTCACTTGACAACACAGAGAGGTAGACTGTGTTTGTTTCAGAGGAGAACAATGGTTTCGGAGCCTCGAATAATCCTGTGAGTGTGTCTCAGAGCATCATCCGATCATTGCTTCACTATTTGTCCATTTAGAAACCCAGATTCTGTCGTCCTCTCGGAAGCTCACCTTGGTGTACCTCGCCCCTGAGAGAGGAGCGTATCTAACTCGCCAAACCATCGTCTCATTTCTGTCACCTGGGAAGCTCTCCTCAGCTCTCACGTTCCCACACGCTTACAGTCAGTCCTGTTCCCTTCCCTCAGGTCACCAGTCATGACCGGTGCGTTGTGCACGGGTCACCTCCTCTGGTCTTCCTTCCTCACGAATATTGATGAAACATTTGTCGTGATCTTAGACATCTCTGAAGCGTCGGCCAGGGATGTGGTTATGAATCTTTGCTTTCTAGATTTACTTCCTCTGGATCTTCTGCTTCCCTCCTCCTCCTCCTCCTCCTCCAGTCCACTGCTTCCTCTCCAGTGGTGGCTGATGGATGGAGCAACATTCTCCACCTGTCACTATCAGCAGTGGTGCCTGGCCACCACCTCAACTTGCCTCTGTCCACTTGTGAATCTTTCCACTCCTCCACCGACCATTCCACTCTACATACCTCATCTCGATCCCCTTCCCTCCTCATTGTCATACTAATTCTCTTTCTCGCACTGAACATATCATCTCTCTTAACTCTAGCCTCTACAGCCTCTCTGGATAGAGAGGAAGTTACATAGTCAAACTAGACAATGCTAAAACGGAATTCCTACCAAGTATATCTCTTTCTGAGCGTCGCTTTTGTTCCTCTGTTATGGTCGAGAACTTTACATTCCACTATACAATAACAGAAACTTGTTGAACCTAACCATATCATCCGCTCTGTCCTGGGCACCCCACATAGTGAACATCAAGTTCACATTTTGGTATGTATGATCAGCTGTACAGGGATGAACACGATGACTTATGTTACTGATGATTCCTTCATCACGTAGTGTTCACATGAACACTGAACTGTTCTGTTATATTTCATAACAGTGTCAACAGGCGGCATTATCAGATTACAACAGTAATTCCTGTTAGAATGAAAACGTTCCATTATTATCAACGGCCGTTCTCCTGTGATCTGTTGAAAAACAATATAATCACTTTGTTATAACGAAGCACCGACGCTATACGAACACCGCTACATATATAATTCCTGTTATACATCACACGGCTGGTGTTATACATCACACGGCTGGTGTTATACATCACAAGGCTGGTGTTATACATCACAAGGCTGGTGTTATACATCACAGGGTTGTTGTTATACATCAGAGGGCAGTTGTATAAAGGTCATATAACACAGTATTGTTCATGTTGCGTCCGTACCGTGAAGGTCAGCTAGACTGTGAGCCACAACGACATGATGATGACCTCCGTGCATGACGACGGTCCAGTGAGCAAGGTCATGCATGTACCACCACCACCACCACCATGATGACCTCCTTGCATGACGACGGTCCAGTGAGCAAGGTCATGCATGTACCGCCACCACCACCATGATGATGACCTCCTTGCATGACGAGCGTCCAGTGAGCAAGGTCATGCATGTACCACCACCACCATCGCTGCTGCTGCTGCTTGTGAACACCAGCATTTGTGACCTGGAGAACATTGGCAATCCGTCTGCACGTCCACGGGCATGGGGAAGGTCAAGGGTCATAAGGAAGGTTAAGGGTCATCAAGAAGGTCAAGGGTCATGAGGAAGGTCAACGGGCACGGGGAACGTCAAGTGTCATAGGGAAAGTCAATTGTCAAAGGGAAGGTCAATGGTCATGGGAAAGGTCAAGGGTTAAGGGGATGGTCAAGGGCTATGGGGATGGTGCAGGTGGATGGGGATGGTACAGGTGGATGGGGATGGTACAGGTGGATGGGGATGGTACAGGTGGATGGGGATGGTACAGGTGGATGGGGATGGTGCAGGTGGATGGGGATGGTGCAGGTGGATGGGGATGGTGCAGGTGGATGGGGATGGTGCAGGTGGATGGGGATGGTACAGGTGGATGGGGATGGTACAGGTGGATGGGGATGAAATCATGAATACTTCCCTTAATGGTTGAACGAAGGTTGTAGGAGGTGAAGAGTTTTAGAGGGTTTGTTAGAACGTTCCTGGAAGTTTTGATTGGAGGGACGGGTTGTACGAGTTGAAGAGCTTGGGATTTTTTTTTTTTATCGTAAATCAATAAATAATGTCTTTAACATCTGAGTTTTAAATCTGTGGAATTGAAAACCGACAGAATCAATGAATACAGACTTATACCTTTTAAAAAGATAGTTCAAACTCTTTTATGTATTGGTGACTGAGTTATCAATTGTATTTAGTGGAGAAGTTATTAAGAACAGATAATATTTAGCGCAAAATGGCCGAACAATTGAATTCTCTAGTTTTATTATAGTATCCCCGTTAACTTTGATTTTGCTCGTTTTCTTTTAATCATATTTGAACCATTTTCTTCTACACGGCAGGCAGGTCCTGCTGACTCGCTCCTCGCAATGCAATTCTCAGAAAGTGACCAATTATCGGCGAGGCGTTCGACTGAATGAGCTCAACAAAGGTCTTGTTAAACTACGGTAGACAACGTGTCACTTGGGTTTAGAAATACCCTTTTATCTCTTGCCTGAGACTGAAGAGGAGTATATATACCAACTGATCCTGGGTGGACCCAATAATAATTTCTTATCATTCATGGATTGATAAGGGTATATATTATCAGTTACCACATAGTTATCATTCATCTTATTGTTTTTATATCGACGGTATTGACAACACTTATCAACATATAAACATATAGTTTATTGTACTTAAAATCTCGTACTTCATATCTAAGACGTTTAACATCGTACAATATTACAATATATCATTAAACATTATACGATTTTATTACATCATTGAAATCTAACTTTTATTACATTTCTATCGTGAGTGTGGCCAGGCAGACACTGTGGGATGGTCTGTGTGTGTCTGTGTGTCGTTCATTCTTGGTAGTCAAGTTGTTAGTTGACTAACAACTTTGATCATAACTTGAGAAGTTTAAGTTAGATATTCATGATACTTTGTACAGTTGTTCCTTAACATCTGACGAATACACTGACATGAGAACCATAACTCTAGCTTTATATTCTATAACAATATAGAAAGGTTTATCCTGCGTCCAACAAAGATGGCTAGATTTTTATCTTGGTTCCAGGAAGGTGGACAGCACTTTGTGACGGTATTATTATGAACAGCTGCACGTCCCAGATCTCCTCCACAACCTGTAGTCAAACATTTAACTGAAACCTTTCATGACAGGTTCAGCATACGTGCCTCACAGTAGTGTAAACATGATCAAACCTCCAATACTGGCTTCATCTTTCATTATACTTGATAATTCTATTTAAGATGAGAATACTCGTCCATAAGTCACTTTCAACTAACCATTACTGTGAGCTGGACCATTGTAGTGGTACAGAACTGAACACTTCAGCTCAGATGATCTGGAGGAACATCATCATCTGGACCCACACATGAACACCTTCAGTGGTTCATAATGAACCATCATCTGAAGCTGTCTCATGAGGTGCACCAGTGAACTAATCACCCTGTATGGCTGACCACAATACCAACAGACTCAATGTGTAACGTTTCATTGAAGTGTTTTGCTGTTTCATTCACGGTATAAGACTCGTCTGTAGATGAATCATTATATTATAACATTACTGAGGAACAGGTTCGTCCTTGACCATATATTGCTTAACTTTATGAAAGACCAAACGTATGTAACGCTACCTATAACATGTAATGTCTCATGTGTTATTTGCAACTTAATATAACTTGATATAGAGTAAGAAATGAAAACAGAGAAGAATGATGAAAAATGACAAGAAGTTTCTTACAATTATACATAAACAGAACATTTGATAATACAAAAAAGAATGTTTATGAAGAACATGACGAGGAATGTTGCTTTAGCCAGTGTATAGAGGAGGGAATACTGGGTTATAGTGTGGTGACAGGTTGTGTGCTGGGTTATAGTGTGGTGACAGGTTGTGTGCTGGGTTATAGTGTGGTGACAGGTTGTGTGCTGGGTTATAGTGTGGTGACAGGTTGTGTGCTGGGTTATAGTGTGGTGACAGGTTGTGTGCTGGGTTATAGTGTGGTGACAGGTTGTGTGCTGGGTTATAGTGTGGTGACAGGTTGTGTGCTGGGTTATAGTGTGGTGACAGGTTGTGTGCTGGGTTATAGTGTGGTGACAGGTTGTGTGCTGGGTTATAGTGTGGTGACAGGTTGTGTGCTGGGTTATAGTGTGGTGACAGGTTGTGTGCTAGGTTATAGTGTGGGGACAGGTTGTGTGCTGGGTTATAGTGTGGGGACAGGTTGTGTGCTAGGTTATAGTGTGGGGACAGGTTGTGTGCTGGGTTATAGTGTGGGGACAGGTTGTGTGTTGGGTTATAGTGTGGGGACAGGTTGTGTGCTAGGTTATAGTAACATGATAGGTTATAACCTTTGGTTATAATGGCCTAATGGTCAGGCCTAATGCCAGACCAACTTACCCAGAGGTCGTACCATCTTGCTCTTAGGTTGTTAAGGGTTGTAAGGTCGTGTTCAAGGGTCGTACTGTCAGGCTCAGGGTCACATCAGTCGTCCAGACAGAGAGCAGGGCCACACGTCCTGCGCAAAATATTTACATTGACGTCAACATTTCGTGTGTGATGCTGGTCATTTTTCGGAGGAGTTTTTTTGGCCGAGCTGCACTTTGGAATGTGACACATTTCTATTTCAGTGGAAAATATTTTGCAAATTGATGAGAGAGGAGCCATTAGGCTGGACGTACGGTTGACACAGAGCTTTCATTTTCCTCCCATCAAATATTCTCCTGAATTTGGACACCAGCTCCTCCAGTCCGCCACCAGAGCGGCGTCATCTGCAAACAGGAACCAGCAACATCTTCCACCTCACCCTTCAACATACTGTAGACCTTCTCTTCTCTCTAAAGTTCTCGCACTTACCTCCTGCTCCACCTCATCCACAAACATATACAGTCATGTAACACCAAACAGACCCACCATCACTTCAAGGCACTAACCCTCCTCCCCTACTGCTCGCATACACACCTTACTCTCCCAGCAAAACTTCCTAACAACATCAAGTAGTTTTCCTCCCACAACCAACACTTACAACACTTAAAAAAATGGCATCTCTCTCAACCCTATCATACACTGACCCGAAATTCATAAATGTCACATACAAATCCCTCTCCAGTTATGTCTCACAAATATATCAAAGCAAACATCTGATCCAAACATCATCTGCCACATCTAAATTCACACAGTTCCTCCCCAGTCTGACGCTCTGTACATGCCCTCACTCTCTCAGTCACTAACCTCCCATACAGCTTACCAGGCACACTCAGCAACGTTACACATCTGTAGTTCGAGCATTTACTTTTGTCTGCCTTGTCTGTACATACTGGCAAGATACAGGCATTCTTACTGTAAGTCCCCACACACCTCACCGTGGGACGAACATACAGTGAAAATCCTGACTTACCCATCAGCAACACTAGCATCCCAGTCCTCAAGAATTACATCTGTAGTCCCATCCACTCCAGCCACCTGTAGTCCCATCCACTCCAGCCACCTGTAGTCCCATCCACTCCAGCCACATATAGTCCCATCCACTCCAGCCACATGTAGACCTATCCACTCCAGCCACATGTAGACCTATCCACTCCAGCTATCTCCCACAGTTCAACGCTTCTGTGTTAACCCAACTACTGGCCAAGCATCCTTGCTCAGCGAACCTTCTTCTCCCAAACATATGATTTCCTCTAGTTGTTATAGGAAGGTTCTGCAGGTGGTATACTAGGTGCTATAGGAAGGTTCTGTAGGTGGTATACTAGGTGTTGTAGGAAGGTTCTGTAGGTGGTATACTAAGTGTTATATTAAGGTTCTGTAGGTGGTATAGGTGCTATAAAACGGTTCTGTGGATGGTATAGGTGTTACGTAGGTGCTATAGGAAGGTTCTGTAAATGGTATATGTGTTATTTAGGTGGTACACTAGGTGTTATACGAAGGTTCCGCAGGTGTTACAAGAAGGTTCTGTAGACGGTATTGGTGTTACAGGCGAAGAGAAGAAGAGTACAAGAATTCCTTAGTTTAGCTGGACGAAGAAAGGTGTTAGCAGTCCTGCTGTACGTGGGCTCCTGCTGAGGTAAGCAGTTCTGCTGTACGTGGGCTCCTGCTGAGGTAAGCAGTTCTGCTGTACGTGGGCTCCTGCTGAGGTAAGCAGTTCTGCTGTACGTGGGCTCCTGCTGAGGTAAGCAGTTCTGCTGTACGTGGGCTCCCGCTGAGGTAAGCAGTCCTGCTGTACGTGGGCTCCTGCTGAGGTAAGCAGTTCTGCTGTACGTGGGCTCCTGCTGAGGTAAGCAGTTCTGCTGTACGTGGGCTCCCGCTGAGGTAAGCAGTTCTGCTGTACGTGGGCTCCTGCTGAGGTAAGCAGTCCTGCTGTACGTGGGCTCCTGCTGAGGTAAGCAGTCCTGCTGTACGTGGGCTCCTGCTGAGGTAAGCAGTTCTGCTGTACGTGGGCTCCTGCTGAGGTAAGCAGTCCTTCTGTACGTGGGCTTCCGCTGAGGTAAGCAGTTCTGCTGTACGTGGGGTCCTGCTGAGGTAAGCAGTCCTGCTGTACGTGGGCTCCTGCTGAGGTAAGCAGTCCTGCTGTACGTGGGCTCCTGCTGAGGTAAGCAGTTCTGCTGTACGTGGGCTCCTGCTGAGGTAAGCAGTCCTGCTGTACGTGGGCTCCCGCTGAGGTAAGCAGTTCTGCTGTACGTGGGATCCTGCTGAGGTAAGCAGTCCTGCTGTACGTGGGCTCCCGCTGAGGTAAGCAGTTCTGCTGTACGTGGGCTCCTGCTGAGGTAAGCCGTCCTGCTGTACGTGGGCTCCTGCTGAGGTAAGCAGTTCTGCTGTACGTGGGCTCCTGCTGAGGTAAGCAGTTCTGCTGTACGTGGGCTCCTGCTGAGGTAAGCAGTTCTGCTGTACGTGGGCTCCCGCTGAGGTAAGCAGTCCTGCTGTACGTGGGCTCCTGCTGAGGTAAGCAGTTCTGCTGTACGTGGGCTCCTGCTGAAATAAGCAGTCCTGCTGTATGTGGGCTCCTGCTGAGGTAAGCAGTTCTGCTGTACGTGGGCTCCTGCTGAGGTGAGCAGTTCTGCTGTACGTGAACTCCTGCTGAGGTAAGCAGTTCTGCTGTACGTGGGCTCCTGCTGAGGTAAGCAGTTCTGCTGTACGTGGGCTCCTGCTAAGGTAAGCAGTCCTGCTGTACGTGGGCTCCTGCTGAGGTAAGCAGTTCTGCTGTACCTGAGGTTTGAGTGGCTGGGTCTTCCCTACTGCCTCAGCGTCGTGTATCAGATGAGGACCAGATAAATCAGGTCGCCGGAATGAACCTCAGGTGGAGTAGAGGTAGAGTTTGTGGAGTAGAAGTAAAGTTTGTGGAGTAGAGGTAGAGTTTGTGGAGTAGAAGTAAAGTTTGTGGAGTAGAAGTAGAGTTTGTGGAGTAGAAGTAGAGTTTGTGGAGTAGAGGTAGAGTTTGTGGAGTAGAAGTAGAGTTTGTGGAGTAGAGGTAGAGTTTGTGGAGTAGAAGTAGAGTTTGTGGAGTAGAAGTAGAGTTTGTGGAGTAGAAGTAGAGTTTGTGGAGTAGAGGTAGAGTTTGTGGAGTAGAAGTAGAGTTTGTGGAGAAGTAGAGTTTGTGGAGTAGAAGTAGAGTTTGTGGAGTAGAAGTAGAGTTTGTGGAGTAGAGGTAGAGTTTGTGGAGTAGAAGTAGAGTTTGTGGAGTAGAAGTAGAGTTTGTGGAGTAGAAGTAGAGTTTGTGGAGTAGAAGTAGAGTTTGTGGAGTAGAAGTAGAGTTTGTGGAGTAGAAGTAGAGTTTGTGGAGTAGAAGTAGAGTTTGTGGAGTAGAAGTAGAGTTTGTGGAGTAGAAGTAGAGTTTGTGGAGTAGAAGTAGAGATTGTGGAGTAGAAGTAGAGTTTGTGGAGTAGAGGTAGAGTTTGTGGAGTAGAAGTGGAGTTTGTGGAGTAGAAGTAGAGTTTGTGGAGTAGAAGTAGAGTTTGTGGAGTAGAAGTAGAGTTTGTAGAGTAGAAGTAGAGTTTGTGGAGTAGAAGTAGAGTTTGTGGAGTAGAAGTAGAGTTTGTGGAGTAGAAGTAGAGTTTGTGGAGTAGAAGTAGAGTTTGTAGAGTAGAAGTAGAGTTTGTGGAGTAGAAGTAGAGTTTGTGGAGTAGAAGTAGAGTTCTACCCCAGACGTGAGGCGTCATCACCAGAGTGGTCTGGGGTGCCGACATTTCACACCACAAGAGCCGGGTACTCCTTGCTGCTGTGTCGTCCCAGCTGGTCGTCTCAGCTGGTCGTCCCAGCTGGTCGTCTCAGCTGGTCGTCCCAGCTGGTCGTCCCAGCTGGTCGTCTCAGCTGGTCGTCCTAGCTGGTTATCTTGGCCAGACCTCCTGGTTGGTCGACAGTGTGCGAGGAATGATGATGACACAAGGGTTGGCTGATGGCTGGCCAGACATGAGGGTTGGCTGATGGCTGGCCAGACATGAGGGTTGGCTGATGGCTGGCCAGACATGAGGGTTGGCTGATGGCTGGCCAGACATGAGGGTTGGCTGATGGCTGGCCAGACATGAGGGTTGGCTGATGGCTGGCCAGACATGAGGGTTGGCTGATGGCTGGCCAGACATGAGGGTTGGCTGATGGCTGGCCAGACATGAGGGTTGGCTGATGGCTGGCCAGACATGAGGGTTGGCTGATGGCTGGCGGAGTCAAGACCTCGTATAGCCTTATCATGTTTTCCTTAGGATGAACAAGGCGGCATAACCTGATCATGCCTCCCAGTACGAACGAGTCAGTTAAGCAACATGACTGTACAAGAACTGCTTACACACACACACACACACACACACACACACACACACACACACACGCACACACACCACCCGTGTTGCTGGCCTGGGTTTTCAACTTTTTTCTCTACACAAGATGTCTGGCAGATGTATGACACGTGGGTGTTGAACACTGTGCCTGACGGTAAGATCTTTGAACACGACGGTACGACCCTTGAACACTACAGTGACACCTTCGAACACGACGGTACGACCCTTGAACACGACGTTACGACCCTTGAACACGACGTTACGACCCTTGAACACTACAGTGACACCTTCGAACACGACGGTACGACCCTTGAACACGACGGTACGACCGTTGAACACGACGGTACGACCCTTGAACACTACAGTGACACCTTCGAACACGACGGTACGACCCTTGAACACTACAGTGACACCTTCGAACACGACGGTACGATCCTTGAACACGACGTTACGACCCTTGAACACGACGTTACGACCCTTGAATACTACAGTGACACCTACGAACACGATGGTACGACCCGTTGAGTAAGGCGGTACTTCACCTCAGTACGACCATATCGCCCCTAACCAGGATGTACTACCCTTGAGTAAGATAGCCTTGCCTCTGACCTGACCCTAAAAGGTTGTAGTGACGTCAGAAGAGGTCGTTTCTTATGTGCAAGTGTGTGTGTGTCGTTCACGAGAGTGTGAGTACTAGAACATGAGGAGGAAGTGTTGTACAACGACAATAAATACGACAAAATGGTAAGGATATTCTCCAGTGATCATCAAATCTGTTATTAACGATGAAGAACACTGAACATGTCTCATAACTTGTACTCACATGAGTACCTAACTCACAGCATGTGAGTACCTCGCCAGCCCCCAGGGAACTCTGTGAGTGCTCTAGACCCCAGGAAGGTCTGGAGATGGTGGAACAACTTTCCATAACACGAGAGAACCAGAAGTTGTGGCCAGACAATAACACTTTGGCAGGTTGTGTCTGGTTGATGTCTCAAGTTCCACTGAACAGATTGGGAAGAAGTCGTCTCGAACATTTCAAATGTTTCAGACAATAGAAAATCTAGTGTTACCAGTCGTATTACACAACTGTTGTACATACACAACCAACAACCAGTTATATCTTTCACCAGCCAGGCATTGCCTTACATACAACACACATCAAGCAGTGTGTCATCATATCACTTCAAACGATTTGTTAAGATGGACGTATGTTTGAGGCGACGACTCATAGCATTATATGTTACACAGAAGATAACAAGCATTAATGATTGTTCATAATGAACGAAAACAACAAGTACAGAACAGGTATAACTGTACCAGAGGTTGTGATACAGATATAACTGTACCAGAGGTTGTGATACAGGTATAACTGTACCAGAGGTTGTGATACAGGGATAACTGTACCAGAGGTTGTGATACAGGCATAACTGTACCAGAGGTTGTGATACAGGCATAACTGTACCAGAGGTTGTGATACAGGCATAACTGTACCAGAGGTTGTGATACAGGCATAACTGTACCAGAGGTTGTGATACAGATATAACTGTACCAGAGGTTGTGATACAGGTATAACTGTACCAGAGGTTGTGATACAGGCATAACTGTACCAGAGGTTGTGATACAGGCATAACTGTACCAGAGGTTGTGATACAGATATAACTGTAACAGAGGTTGTGATACAGGCATAACTGCACCAGAGGTTGTGATACAGGTATAACTGTACCAGAGGTTGTGATACAGGTATAACTGTACCAGAGGTTGTGATACAGGGATAACTGTACCAGAGGTTGTGATACAGGTATAACTGTACCAGAGGTTGTGATCAGGTATAACTGTACCAGAGGTTGTGATACAGAAATACTATGTATGTGACAATATTTATGTTTATAACTTACGATTTTGATTTAATAATCAAAAACAATAAAGATTATCTTGATTATGAAAATTGATACAAACGCTGTCCATCACATTGATGATATAGTGATATTGATAATGATAATTACACTAATGATAATGATAAACATCATCATTATTACTTTTGACATATTTTGACAAAGACATATTAGAATCGCAAGGCTTCTCTACCCAGAACTGTGAGAGAAAATGGGACTGACTCTGGTTATAGCTAATTACCTTATGCATATCATTAGTAAGTCTGGTGGAGGCTAATTATCTTATGCATATCATTAGCAGCATCAATCCCTCACCATTGTCAGTCATCATTTTTTCTGCTATTTCTTGATTGGTTGTTGGGCAATTTAGGTGAACCACTCACTGACCCGCTCACTGTTGGTTGAAGTTTATTGTCTTAATGTAAAGTGTGAGAATATGATGACATAATCAGTCTGCAGGTTGCTCCCCACACGTCCACACTCTCACCACACACCACACGTCCACACTCTCACCACACACCACACGTCCACACTCTCACCACACACCACATGTCCACACTCTCACCACACACCACATGTCCACACTCTCACCACACACCACACGTCCACACTCTCACCACACACCACATGTCCACACTCTCACCACACACCACATGTCCACACTCTCACCACACACCACATGTCCACACTCTCACCACACACCACACGTCCACACTCTCACCACACACCACATGTCCACACTCTCACCACACACCACACGTCCACACTCTCACCACACACCACACGTCCACACTCTCACCACACACCACATGTCCACACTCTCACCACACACCACACGTCCACACTCTCACCACACACCACATGTCCACACTCTCACCACACACCACACGTCCACACTCTCACCACACACCACACGTCCACACTCTCACCACACACCACACGTCCACACTCTCACCACACACCACACGTCCACCTTAATGCTGAGGCTGTGGGAGCCCGTCACTGGTCACTGTCTTAAGTAACCTACAAGGGTCCTGTCTCCCGGCTATTGTTCATCGAGGGTCCTCCTCACCAGTAATTTTTGGGTCCCTCTCTACGTTAGTCCCCTGGTGGCTCCTCCTCCTCCTCCTGCCAGCACACGACTGTGATCTACACACTGGCTGTAGCAATACTGTCTCATTGTCTAGCACTGTCTCATCTTGGTCTCATCTCTGCGTCATCTTTTTATTCCTATCGTCTCCCAGAGTCGACACAGGTCCCAGTACAGGAGACTGGGACCGCGTGTCATGAGTCCTCCTCCTCCAAGACATCGTCTACCACGACTGAAGCTCGGGGTCTCCAGGCCAGATTTGCACCAGCAGCTTTGGCTGTGGGTCTGTGGAGAAGGTGGTCTTCCTAAGGCCACATCTCGGCCCACCTTGACGAAATCTGGATCGTGTTTACCTTCGGAGTTCGACAGCATTTTGGACACCAGATCACCAGAGGCTGCGCGGGGGGTGGGGGGTATGAAAACTGGGATACCAGTCTGGGACGCATGGCGGATCCCAGCACCACCTAACGTGACGGGAAGGGTAGTTTGTGTCCCATGTGGGATCATCCAGAGCGAAGGTCGTCATCTGTCCTACTAACATATGATATTGTCACTGACCAGGGATGGAGGACCTCAGTGGAAATGTAAGGTGAACAGACGAAGGTGAACACCTCGGGAGGAGACAGAGGTCCTCTTGGGCGTGTGTGGTTTGGATCATATCTTCCAACTGTCTTAAATCTTCCATCCTCTGAGTTAAATGACAACACTGGTCCTGGGGCCTCACCTTACGACCCTGCCTGGGGCGTCATGGTAAGGAAACATACATCCGCTATCAAGTGAGCCTTCCGTTGCGCGAGGTAGACTCGCTACTCACTCTAAAGAAGTGTACCTTTCCCTGCTACTGGAGGTAGCGCAGTCTCGTCTACAACAAGCCTTCAGAAAGGTCCTGGGCTAAACCAGGACTACCTCACAGACTCTGGTTACAGAACACCAGAGCAACACCAGTGGTGTACTGTAGTGTGATGTCCCTCCGTCAGCTACAGCTACACTGACACCCACGGTGTAAGATTCTGAACCACACACACGCTGGTTGTGACTACAAGTCTGAAACGAATAAGAGACATCCCTCAGTTTCATTAATGGTTTCTGCAGCCTTTATGGTTTCTACAGCCTTTATGGTTTCTACGTCACTTATGGTTTCTACAACATTTATGGTTTCTACAACTTTGGTGATTTCTACATTTATGGCTTCTACATTAGTGGTTTCCACAACATTTATGGTTTCTACAACATTAGTGGTTTCTACAACATTTATGGTTTCTACATTAGTGGTTTCCACAGCATTTATGGTTTCTACAACGTTAGTGGTTTCTACAACATTTATGGTCTCTACAACATTAGTGGTTTCTACAATATTTATGGTTTCTACAACATTTATGGTTTCTACAACGTTAGTGGTTTCTACAACATTTATGGTCTCTACAACATTAGTGGTTTCTACAACATTTATGGTTTCTACAACATTTATGGTTTCTACAACGTTAGTGGTTTCTACAACATTTATGGTCTCTACAACATTAGTGGTTTCTACAACATTTATGGTTTCTACAACATTCATGATACCTAAATTAATTACATTTCCACGTGGAAATAATTACCTGGCCATAATGAGAGCCACAGGAAGCCATACCTGTGTTCAGCCCCACACCCATGTTAAAATGACTGACATGGACGGAAGCCTGTATCATGCTGTGTGTCATGCTGTGTGTCATGCTGTGTATCATGCTGTGTGTCATGCTGTGTGTCATGCTGTGTATCATGCTGTGTGTCATGCTGTGTGTCATGCTGTGTATCATGCTGTGTGTCATGCTGTGTGTCATGCTGTGTGTCATGCTGTGTATCATGCTGTGTGTCATGCTGTGTGTCATGCTGTGTATCATGCTGTGTATCATGCTGCGTATCATGCTGTGTGTCATGCTGTGTGTCATGCTGTGTATCATGCTGTGTGTCATGCTGTGTGTCATGCTGTGTATCATGCTGTGTGTCATGCTGTGTGTCATGCTGTGTATCATGCTGTGTATCATGCTGTGTGTCATGCTGTGTATCATGCTGTGTGTCATGCTGTGTATCATGCTGTGTGTCATGCTGTGTGTCATGCTGTGTGTCATGCTGTGTATCATGCTGTGTGTCATGCTGTGTGTCATGCTGTGTATCATGCTGTGTGTCATGCTGTGTGTCATGCTGTGTATCATGCTGTGTGTCATGCTGTGTGTCATGCTGTGTATCATGCTGTGTATCATGCTGTGTGTCATGCTGTGTATCATGCTGTGTGTCATGCTGTGTGTCATGCTGTGTGTCATGCTGTGTATCATGCTGTGTGTCATGCTGTGTGTCATGCTGTGTATCATGCTGTGTATCATGCTGTGTATCATGCTGTGTGTCATGCTGTGTGTCATGCTGTGTGTCATGTTGTGTGTCATGCTGTGTGTCATGCTGTGTGTCATGCTGTGTGTCATGCTGTGCGTCATGCTGTGTATCATGCTGTGTGTCATGCTGTGTGTCATGCTGTGTGTCATGCTGTGTATCATGCTGTGTGTCATGCTGTGTATCATGCTGTGTGTCATGCTGTGTATCATGCTGTGTGTCATGCTGTGTGTCATGCTGTGTATCATGCTGTGTATCATGCTGTGTGTCATGCTGTGTGTCATGCTGTGTGTCATGCTGTATTGTCAGTTTCCTGTGATCATGGAAGGTTTTCGCTTCATCAAACACCTGCCTTATGTCTGACCCCGGATGAAGTGTTCTATATGATAACTACTTTGTGGAGAATAATGTAATTATCACAATGACATTATGATCATCATGTACAGTATAATGTAATTATCATGCAGAGAAAACTGTTAACTTGCACATAATGAAGAAGCTAACTATCATGTGAAGAATAATGTAACATTACGTTGGAAGTAATGTAACTTATTACGTAGAAGTAATGTAACTTAACACATAGAGGATAGTAAACCTGAGCACATAAACAATGTAACTTAGCACGGAAAGATTAATGTAACTTAGTACGTAAAGAATAATGTAACTTAACACGTAGAGGTTAATGTAACTTAGTACGTAAAGAATAATGTAACTTAACACGTAGAGGTTAATGTAACTTAGTACGTAAAGAATAATGTAATTTAACACGGAGAGGTTAATGTAACTTAGCACGTAAAGAATAATGTAACTTAGCAGGTAGAGGTTAATGTAACTTAGCACGTAAAGAATAATGTAACTTAGCACGTAGAGGTTAATGTAACTTAGTACGTAAAGAATAATGTAACTTAACACGTAAAGAATAATGTAACTCAACACGTAAAGAATAATGTAACTTAACACGTAAAGGTAAATGGAACTCAGCACGTAGAAAACAACACGTCCAGGATGAGATAACTGCCACGCAGAAAGAATTGTACATTTTCGCAGTTTATATCAAACTACGACCTAGGCTCCTACTGAAGTGCGTATGGGCTTACAACGAAGAGTGATATAGGATTATAATGACGTGTGATATAGGATTATAATGACGTGTGATATAGGATTATAATGACGTGTGATATAGGATTATAATGACGTGTGATATAGGATTATAATGACGTGTGATATAGGATTATAATGACGTGTGATATAGGATTATAATGACGTGTGATATAGGATTATAATGACGTGTGATATAGGATTATAATGACGTGTGATATAGGATTATAATGACGTGTGATATAGGATTATAATGACGTGTGATATAGGATTATAATGACGTGTGATATAGGATTATAATGACGTGTGATATAGGATTATAATGACGTGTGATATAGGATTATAATGACGTGTGATATAGGATTATAATGACGTGTGATATAGGATTATAATGACGTGTGATATAGGATTATAAAGAGGTGTTTGGTTGTGACTTGCTTCGCTAGGTGAGGGTGTTAATAATGATACATATATCATCTTGTTCACTTCCACGTCTATATAGAGGACCCAGGACGGGGATCCAGTCCCACGGGATACTGGAATATCCCAGACAACACCATCCCACTCACTACATCCCCATGCAAGACGCACTCATCCAAGAAAATTCAACATCTACTTGATGAACAAACCTGTGATGATGAATTCTGTATTTATGATCATAATGATCCTGTAACCAGGTTACAGCTTCCCTATATCTTACAGCTTGTAAGACATAACATGACGATATATGTGATCATATATTGATATACCATCAAGTGGAGAGATAATGATATACCATCAAGTGGACATATAATGATATAC
Source organism: Panulirus ornatus (assembly GCF_036320965.1). Taxonomy (NCBI): domain Eukaryota; kingdom Metazoa; phylum Arthropoda; class Malacostraca; order Decapoda; family Palinuridae; genus Panulirus; species Panulirus ornatus. The sequence continues at coordinate 10,896,838 of NC_092272.1, forward strand.
CATCAAGTGTAGAGATGATGATATACCATCAAGTGGAGAGATAATGATATACCATCAAGTGGAGAGATGATGATATACCATCAAGTGGAGACATGATGATATACCATCAAGTGGAGAGATAATGATATACCATCAAGTGGAGAGATAATGATATACCATCAAGTGGAGACATGATGATATACCATCAAGTGGAGAGATAATGATATACCATCAAGTGGAGAGATGATGATATACCATCAAGTGGAGAGATGATGATATACCATCAAGTGGAGAGATGATGATATACCATCAAGTGGAGAGATAATGATAAACCATTAAGTGGAGAGATAATGATATACCATCAAGTGGAGAGATAATGATAAACCATTAAGTGGAGAGATAATGATATACCATCAAGTGGAGAGATAATGATAAACCATTAAGTGGAGAGATAATGATAAACCATTAAGTGGAGAGATAATGATAAACCATTAAGTGGAGAGACAGTAAGGAAAATATTACACCAAAAAAATGAATTAAAACCTGATTTGAGACATGCGAGATAATTGGTCTTTATGAGATAATGACTTTAAGATATGGAGGGAGACATACAGAGGTCATAGGTCAAGGATGAGATCAAGTCTGTACATGATGATGACCTGTAATGTGGCACGGCAAACTGTAGTCACCAGTGGCAGCCTGTAGGTACAGGTGGTGGCCTGTAGGTACAGGTGGTGGCCTGTAGGTGCAGGTGGTGGCCTGTAGGTGCAGGTGGTGGCATGTAGTTACAGGTAGCAGCCTGGAGGTACGGGTGGCAGCCTGTAGTTACAGGTAGCAGCCTGGAGGTACAGGTGGTGGCCTGTAGGTGCAGGTGGCAGCCTGTAGTTACAGGTAGCAGCCTGGAGGTACAGGTGGCAGCCTGTAGGTGCAGGTGGGAGCCTGTAGGCAACTATGGATGCCACGGTTTCTCCCTCCCTCCCAGTTGAGGAAGTGGCAGGAGACGTATTGATGCTGCTGGTCCCCACTGAATATATTAACATCTCATTAACTTCGTCTTTCTCAGTTCTTCCTCTTAGCTGTTTTTATGAAACAGTTCCATTTTTTCTCTTCTCAGTGGATGTAATAATTTTTGTGGACGTTGTATTTACAGCTGAGTGTCTGTCATGTGTACTGAGATCAGTGTTTGGGATATATCTTTGTGTTGTATGTCAGTATAACCAGATGTTTGCCTTCGTCTGCTACCTTAATATCTAGCAGGTAAAGCAGACGAGACACACTTGGGATCTCAGTATGTAAAGATATGACTGATGGTCCCAGAATGTAGAGTTGTGATTAGTAGTACTTAAAGGGAAGTTATGATTGGTAATGTCTAAGACAAATCCTTGATTGGTGATTCACAATATAAAACTTTGACTGGTCAGTCATAAGACAAAGTTGTATCTAGTAATACTCGAAGATAATCCTGTGGAAATAGAAGGTGAGCAGTCAGTATGTACAGTTATGTTGGTTTCTACATATGTACTACATATGGCATTATGCTCGCATGCAATCTCATAAACACATACATAAACATACATACAACACACACACACACACACACATACAACAGCATGCACCTCAATCATGCAGACATAAATTTACAGATGATACATAAATCCCAGATTATACAGATGACACATGAGTACCAGATGACGTAAATACCAGATTATACAGAGAATATGCATATATTAACTTATCCTCCCCAGCACACAGAGGCAGTCGTATGGTCATTAGCTTCCGTCATGAGCAACAGTGGCAACGTAACTATGACGTTTGCATATATAAGACCCTCATCAGCTGGGCGGAACCTCCAACTGGTTGCAAGTGTGATCGGTAAACTGAAGCCAAGGGCCAATACCTGCGAAAATTGGGTACTCAGCATGCAAAAACTTTTCGCAAATTTGGTTTATTGATCTGTTCTGTGACGCAGTCTGTGTTCTGCAAGACGTAGATTGTCCCCAGACGTAGGTTAGGTCCAAGTTTAGCCAGTGAATCACGAGGGTCTCTCTTGATTACCAATAATGACCCACAGGTCATGAATGTTAATTAAGATTGGTTGCATAATGAAGAGACTTAGTGATGCCTCAGTGGATGGTTTCACAACTTTCCTCAGCAGTTGAAGGCTTTCTGTATTATGTGAACTGGTTCCCGTCTGGTTCCTCGCCCTTGCTTCAGCCCTTGTCTAAGCCCTTGCCTCTGCTCTTGCCTCACTCAGAACCGACTCACACTACATATTTTCTCCAGGCATTTCACTTGCCACACGTCAACCCTCACCCTTTCTTTTGAGTTCGAGGCACAAGGTGTCCACACGACTCTGCTGCAGGGACTACGTTGCCCCAGCACACAGCGTCCTTCCTTCCTCATGTCCACCGCCACTCACAACACTGGGACACAATGACAGCGTCTCGCCCTCAAGGTTGTGCCCTAACCCACCCTTTCCTCTCCCCAGTGACCATCATGGATGACACCACGACGGTACGACCCCTTAGCTCGACGGTACGACCTCCCAGCATGGCGATACGACCCCTGATTATGATGGCCTGACCTCTGATCTGGATCATCCTGGTCAGGTCAAAGATCATCAGCTTAAGTCCTCCAGGTCACGTGATGAGATGATGATTTGTCTGATGTGACCTGACTGGACGTCAGGTGACCCCATGGCCCGTCATGACCATATAAAGATCGTAAGATGAGACAACGAACGATGAAATGGTTCAGAATGCCTCACAGTCTGTCGACTTGACTCTTTAAGAAGAAAATGTTATAGTGAACTGGACAGAAGAACTGTGAGGCAGTTGGTTCCACGGCTACATTGTTTAGCAGGGATGATAACGGTCACTCCTCGTGTGGCTGGTCGCCACACAGAGAGTATGGGAAGCAGCAGCAGCAGCCACACGCAGGTCACGGGTCCAAGCCTCACTGGAAGGGACACATGCAGGCAGACAGCTACACGATGACTGCAAATCAAAGTTCAATATATAATTTGTAGGAAATTCCTGTTTTGATCAGTAGTCAATGACGACCTGAACACCCCCACCCCCGAATCTCGTTTTCTTAAAAAGAAAATAATTCTTTAGTAACTCAAACCATCGAAGTATACTTACGTTGTATACTTGATAAACCATGTAGTTCACAATGGTCTCTGTCTCTCTGGATACTCACACAGAAGAACACCTTTGTGTGCGAGATTTTCACTTGGCGTTTAGCACGTTCTTCCCCCGGGCAACAGCTTATCTGACGTGCTGAGATTAACGTAATTATGGATTTCCGATGACGTCATCACTCAACGGTAACGAGACGTTAAGATGGTTAACCAGCCTGAGCAGGTCAAGCGAGGTCAACGATCATTCTGAGCAAGATGGCCTCCTTGACTCACTCTCCCAGCTCTCACTGTGAGCAAGATGGCTTCCTTGACTCACTCTCCCAGCTCTCACTGTGAGCAAGATGGCCTCCTTGATTCACTCTCCCAGCTCTCACTGTGAGCAAGATGGCCTCCTTGACTCACTCTCCCAGCTCTCACTGTGAGCAAGATGGCCTCCTTGATTCACTCTCCCAGCTCTCTTCCCCTCCCCCACCTCATTCTCTCGTCCAGTTCTCTCTAACTTTCTCTATCTCCCTGGTTACCTCCCCTCTGCCTCTCTCTAATATCTTCATCTGAAAGGCTCCCAGAATGAGAGAGAGAGAGAGAGAGAGAGAGAGAGAGAGAGAGAGAGAGAGAGAGAGAGAGAGAGAGAGAGAGAGAGAGAGAGAGAGAGAGAGAGAGAGTTGATCCAGTAGAAAAAAATATAACAATTAAGTAAAGTCTCTTATTCTAGTCAAAAGTTAATTCATCACAGCTGATATTGTTGTCTTCAACACTGCCGGCTGACCACAGTTCCCCAGAATCATACACACACACACACACACGAACACACACACACACACACACACACACACGAACACACACACACACACACACACACACACACACACACACACACACACACACACACACACACACACACACACACGCACACACACTCGTTCTCTCCATGTTACCAAACCATTTCAAAACACCCTCTTCTGCTATCTCAACCACACTCTCATTATTACCACACATCTCTCTTACCCTTACGTTACTTACTCGATCAAACCACCTCACACCACACATTGTCCTCAAACATCTCATTTCCAGCACATCCATCCTCCTGCGCACAACTCTATCCATAGCCCACGCCTCGCAACCATACAACATTGTTGGAACCACTATTCCTTCAAACATACCCATTTTTGCTTTCCGAGATAATGCTCTCGACTTCCACACATTCTTCAACGCTCCCAGAACCTTTGCCCCCTCCCCCACCCTGTGACTCACTTCCGCTTCCATGGTTCCATCCGCCGCCAAATCCACTCCCAGATATCTAAAACACTTCACTTCCTCCAGTTTTTCTCCATTCAAACTTACCTCCGAGTTAACTTGACCCTCATCCCTACTGTTCCTAATAACCTTGCTCTTATTCACATTTTCTCTCAGCTTTCTTCTTTCACACACTTTACCAAACTCAGTCTCCAACTTCTGCAATTTGTCACCCGAATCAGCCACCAGCGCTGTATCATCAGCGAACAATAACTGACTCACTTCCCAAGCTCTCTCATCCCCAACAGACTGCATACTTGCCCCTCTCTCCAAAACTCTTGCATTCACCTCCCTAACAACCCCATCCATAAACAAATTAAACAACAATGGAGACATCACGCACCCCTGCCACAAACCTACATTCACTGAGAACCAATCACTTTCCTCTCTTCCTACACGTACACATGCCTTACATCCTCAATAAAAACTTTTCACTGCTTCTAACAACGTGCCTTCCACACCATATATTCTTAGTACCTTCCACAGAGCATCTCTATCAACTCTATCATATGCCTTCTCCAGATCCATAAATGCTACATACAAATCCATTTGCTTTTCTAAGTATTTTTCACATACAATTTTCAAAGCAAACACCTGATCCACATATCCTCTACCACTTCAGAAATCAGTATATTGTCTGGTTCAAAACATCATCTCAGCCAGTCGCAATCTCTCTTGCCAGTACTAGTCTCTTCTCCTTCTCAAAAAAAAAAATCAAGTAATATAATTTGCATGAGAATGGTCTGCCAGTAATGCCTTCCTTCTATCGAAAACAGAGGAAGAATTGTGAGGTTGAGGGCGCCCGTGTCTGACAATATGGCTCTGTTTATAGAATCTTTCCAGCGAGATCAGGAGCCTTACAGACCATCCTGCCTCCAGATGAGATCAGATGAGCTCGTGTGTTTACCTGTCTCGTCTGTGCATCAGGAGATTGATCTCAGATAGATCAGCAGCTGATTGCTTTTGAATGTGTTTTGTTCCTTCTCCAAGTTATAGTATTAGGATCTGATCCTCCCGTATACCAGTCTCTCTGTCTTTATATATATATATATATATATATATATATATATATATATATATATATATATATATATATATATATATATATATGTATACATATATATATATATATATATATATATATATATATATATATATATATATATATATATATATATATATATATATATATATATATATATATATACATATATATATATATATATATATATATATATATATATATATATATATATATATATATATATATATATATATATATATATAATTTTTTTTTTTTTTTTTTTTGCTTTGTCGCTGTCTCCCGCGTTTGCGAGGTAGCGCAAGGAAACAGACGAAAGAAATGGCCCAACCCACCCCCATACACATGTATATACATACGTCCACACACGCAAATATACATACCTACACAGCTTTCCATGGTTTACCCCAGACGCTTCACATGCCTTGATTCAATCCACTGACAGCACGTCAACCCCGGTATACCACATCGCTCCAATTCCCTCTATTCCTTGCCCTCTTTTCACCCTCCTGCATGTTCAGGCCCCGATCACACAAAATCTTTTTCACTCCATCTTTCCACCTCCAATTTGGTCTCCCTCTTCTCCTCGTTCCCTCCACCTCCGACACATATATCCTCTTGGTCAATCTTTCCTCACTCATTCTCTCCATGTGCCCAAACCATTTCAAAACACCCTCTTCTGCTCTCTCAACCACGCTCTTTTTATTTCCACATATCTCTCTTACCCTTCCGTTACTTACTCGATCAAACCACCTCACATGGTCACAACCGCCTCACATGGTCACACCGCCTCACATGGTCACACCGCCTCACATGGTCACACCGCCTCACATGGTCACACCGCCTCACATGGTCACACCGCCTCACATGGTCACACCGCCTCACATGGTCACACCGCCTCACATGGTCACACCGCCTCACATGGTCACACCGCCTCACATGGTCACACCGCCTCACATGGTCACACCGCCTCACATGGTCACACCGCCTCACATGGTCACACCGCCTCACATATTTTCATGAAGCATTATACTTACAATACGTCAACCCTCACCTTTTCTTTTAAGTTTAAGTCACAAGGGGTCCACACGACACTGCTGGGTCTACTGTGTCCTCACACATAACCATGTTTGCCCGAGCAGACGATGTCCTCTTCGTCCACACGTTGTCTCAGGCGTCATGTTCCAAGTATCTAGATCACTCCATTTCTTCTGGACTCTTCCCACTCACTCATGCACACAACACATCCTGTTTCCTCTCTCCAGCTGTTCATATCCACTCTCAACTTGCCCCTATCACACATCTTCCCAAACTGTGTTGAAAGACTCTTGAGTCTCCCTCTGGTGTGCTCCACCAGAGCCGTGTCATCTGCAAACAGCAGCTGACTCACCTCCTGTCTCCCCCCCCCCCCCTCTCCCAGGGGTCACTGCAGTTATCATGAACAAAGATGATCATTTGTTGATTATGAGTGATGCAAGAGATGATATAACACATCCTAAGATCACAAGACATCCGCTCGACACAATATTTATTGTATCCAAAAACTGAATTTGTTGTTGAAAGGTTAGGATTCCATCATTAAACTGTTCTCCACAATGTCTCCTTCACTGTCATACATGTGCGAACTTAACAAAAACTCTTAAGCTAAACTACCAATGAAGACCCATCGTGAGTTTAGTTGAGTCATTCACCCACAGGTCATCTAAATGTTCGATAATTAACCGATCTGGTGACTGATATATCAAAATCTCATATCATAAATGACATAGATTTAGTTAACGAGTTTATTGGTCTTCAAGTTAACCATGATTATAAGCTGGTAATTTCTGATGTGTTAACCTTGTCTACGAATGTTCCAGTTGATGATGTATAAGAATTTTGGTTGATTCTTTGGATAATCTTGATTTACCTGTTTCAAATTTTGTGTTTCTTGAACTGATAAGATCATGTATCAAAGACTGTGTACTGGAATTCATTGTAGAATAATATGTTCATCAGCTGTGCACGTATGTGATTTAAGACACGTTCCTTCACCTTTCATAATATCTAATTATGTCATAATTGTATTCAATTAATTCAATATCAGTTTCTCAAATATCACAACCGTTCCTCTTATTTCTATGAGATGTTACACATAAATGTACCTTGGTCACCAAGTGTGTAGGAAGGTGGCAGACATGCTAACGATTCCAGATGTATGACAGTCATAGAAAGAATAGCGGTTGTCACCATGGTAGGTGTTGTCACTATGGTAGGTGTTGTCACTATGGAAGATGTTGTCACTATGGAAGATGTTGTCACCATGGAAGATGTTGTCACCATGGAAGATGTTGTCACTGTTGAAGATGTCACCATGGAAGATGTTGTCACTATTGAAGATGTTGTCACCATGGAAGGTGTTGTCACTATGGAAGATGTTGTCACCATGGAAGATGTTGTCACTATTGAAGATGTTGTCACCATGAAAGGTGTTGACAGAACCGATAAAGCTGAAAGCATTTTATAGTTAACAAAAAACTTTACCTAAATTCAGAGTTTAAGTCATCAAAACGTCACTGAGTTTATCATAGATGTACATGAAGTTTGTTTGTGTAAATATCTTTGTGAAAACATTATTTGTGTTGATCTATTTACTCATAACAAGAAATATATGCAATGTAAAAGCTGCCTTACCAGTCACTCACTTTCTCTTCATCCATTCTCTTTGGTGTCTGGAAGTACTCAGTGATCCTCAGCTTCTTTCCTGTATAGGAGGAACTAAACCACTGTGTTGAACATTGCTTCAGTACTCAGAACCAAACAACCCCCTTCCCCTCCTCCCTCCCTCCCTTTAATCAAGAGTAAACAACATCTTGTTTACATCCGGGAATGACATGTTAAGCAATTTCTTACGTCAACAAAGATTTTGATTCTCAGACGTGTGCACCTTTGACGTTAGGATGTGTGAGGTTGTGTGTGTGACTGACCCTCCCTGAGTGTGTGTGTGTGTGTGTGTGTGTGTGTGTGTGTGTATGTGTGTGTGTGTTTGTTTGTTTGTTTGTGTGTGTGTGTGTGTGTGTGTGTGTGTGTGTGTGTGTGTGTGTGTGTGATAAGTATATTGCTATAAGTCCACGGGGAAAATGAAACACGATAAGTTCCCAAGTGCACTTTCGTGTAATAATCACATCATCAGGGGAGACACAAGAGAGAAATATAACAGACAGTTGATACACAACGAAGAGACGAAGCTAGGACGCCATATGGTAAACAAGTCACTACCCGAGTATGGGGTACAGCGTTCCTCAAGTAACACTCTCGAACGTGAGGGACGCAGGTTGATCATCCTGGGTCAGGAGGGAGCGGGGACCATCCTGGGTCAGGAGGGAGCGGGGACCGTCCTGGGTCAGGAGGGAGCGGGGACCGTCCTGGGTCAGGAGGGAGCGGGACCTTCCTGGGTCAGGAGGGAGCGGGGACACCGTCCTGGGTCAGGAGGGAGCGAGGACCGTCCTGGGTCAGGAGGGAGCGGGGACACCGTCCTGGGTCAGGAGGGAGCGGGGACACCGTCCTGGGTCAGGAGGGAGCAGGGACCGTCCTGGGTCAGGAGGGAGCGGGGACCATCCTGGGTTAGGAGGGAGCGGGGACCGTCCTGGGTCAGGAGGGAGCGGGGACCGTCCTGGGTCAGGAGGGAGCGGGACCTTCCTGGGTCAGGAGGGAGCGGGGACACCGTCCTGGGTCAGGAGGGAGCGGGGACCGTCCTGGGTCAGGAGGGAGCGGGGGGACACCGTCCTGGGTCAGGAGGGAGCGGGGACACCGTCCTGGGTCAGGAGGGAGCGGGGACACCGTCCTGGGTCAGGAGGGAGCGGGGGGGACACCGTCCTGGGTCAGGAGGGAGCGGGGACCGTCCTGGGTCAGGAGGGAGCGGGGACCGTCCTGGGTCAGGAGGGAGCGGGGACCATCCTGGGTTAGGAGGGAGCGGGGACCGTCCTGGGTCAGGAGGGAGCGGGGACCGTCCTGGGTCAGGAGGGAGCGGGACCTTCCTGGGTCAGGAGGGAGCGGGGACACCGTCCTGGGTCAGGAGGGAGCGAGGACCGTCCTGGGTCAGGAGGGAGCGGGGGTACACCGTCCTGGGTCAGGAGGGAGCGGGGACACCGTCCTGGGTCAGGAGGGAGCAGGGACCGTCCTGGGTCAGGAGGGAGCGGGGACCGTCCTGGGTCAGGAGGGAGCGGGGACCGTCCTGGGTCAGGAGGGAGCGGGGACCGTCCTGGGTCAGGAGGGAGCGGGGACACCGTCCTGGGTCAGGAGGGAGCGGGGGGACACCGTCCTGGGTCAGGAGGGAGCGGGGACACCGTCCTGGGTCAGGAGGGAGCAGGGACCGTCCTGGGTCAGGAGGGAGCGGGGACCATCCTGGGTTAGGAGGGAGCGGGGACCGTCCTGGGTCAGGAGGGAGCGGGGACACCGTCCTGGGTCAGGAGGGAGCGGGGACACCGTCCTGGGTCAGGAGGGAGCGGGGACACCGTCCTGGGTCAGGAGGGAGCGGGGACACCGTCCTGGGTCAGGAGGGAGCGGGGACACCGTCCTGGGTCAGGAGGGAGCGGGGACCGTGCTGGGTCAGGAGGGAGCGGGGACCGTCCTGGGTCAGGAGGGAGCGGGGACCGTGCTGGGTCAGGAGGGAGCGGGGACCGTCCTGGGTCAGGAGGGAGCTGGTCTGGTCACAGATAAGGTGGGTAATGAGGTCGCTGATCCGACGAGATTGGCGCTCGGGTAAGAGCGTGTGCAGGAGGGAGGGTTGGGCTGGGTCAGCACACACACTGAGGGCGGCTTCATAAACCACTTGAGGCACGTCGTCTGCTTGAAGGATCTTCATCCTGTGGAAGAAGGAGCGACAGGAGGCGTAGGAGGACACCCTGACATTCTCTCCTGCCTGATCCCTGATGGTGATATCCAGTGGTTATAACTGGCCTAATGTTGTGTGTTGTGGTTGTGATGATAACTTACACTTCAGCGGCCGCTCGAGACTTACTGTTGTGGATGTGGTCAGGGACACATGGGATATCCCAGGTCAGCCTGAGTCCTTGTACAGTCTGCAGGTAAACTCTCAGTGTTACACAAGTAGAAGAAGTGTCTTCATAAGATAGTCAGGTTGTATCATCTATATTGCTGGACCACATGGTGTGTGGCCCACATGGTGTGTGGCCCACATGGTGTGTGGCCCTCATGGTGTGTGGCCCACATGATGTGTGGCCCACATGGTGTGTGGCCCACATGATGTGTGGCCCTCATGGTGTGTGGCCCACATGATGTGTGGCCCACATGGTGTGTGGCCCACATGATGTGTGGCCCACATGGTGTGTGGCCCACATGGTGTGTGGCCCACATGATGCGAGAATCTAAAAGAACTTTATAAAACCAGAACTTGACCTTTGACCAGTATTCAAAGTTCAGTTTCCATCACTGAGAGCTGAGCATGATAGTAAGTTTTGAAACTTGACCATTGTGGTAAAGTTTGTTAAATCAGTTTTCTTATCATGATGGACACAGCGTGTATGTATATATCATTATGTATGTATGTATGTATGTATCATTATGTATGTATGTATGTATGTATGTATGTATGTACATATGTAACCGTGCATGTATGTATGTATGTACGTATGTAACCGTGCATGTATGTACCCCTGGGCTCTGGGTCACCCTCACAAGTGCAAGTCGTCCCTCTCGGTAGCGCCTTCAGTGGGCTGAAGCTAAATTGGGTTAGGAGGTGGGTTAGGAGGTGAGTTAAGAGGTGGGTTAGGAGGTGGGTTAGGAGGTGGGTTAGGAGGTGAGTTAAGAGGTGGGTTAGGAGGTGTGTTAGGAGGTGAGTTAAGAGGTGGGTTAGGAGGTGTGTTAGGGGGTGGGTCAGGGGATGGGTTAGGAGGTGGGTTAGGTTGATGGGTTGGATGGTTGTAGAGGTTGTTTGGCGTCCCATCGCCTCAGTCGACGTAGACAATACATTAGCTTGAAGGTAATGGATGATGTTCATATGCTAAAACCATAGTAACTCACACGTCGATTCCAGCAAGTCTATATATAATGCTTCAGTTATACCTCGTGTTTATCATACTCGAATATCATCTTTCACGAATTACCTGAGGATGATATCATGGTCAGACCAATACATAGAGAGATTATGTCTGGATACACAGATAAAGCATGGAGAGAGAGAGAGAGAGAGAGAGAGAGAGAGAGAGAGAGAGAGAGAGAGAGAGAGAGAGAGAGAGAGAGAGAGAGAGAGAGAGAGAGAGAGAGAGAGAGAGAGAGAGAGAGTTGTGGGAAATACCCTGACATATGCTAACCTAACCAGTATGAGTTGTTAACATTCAGCAGGGGTCACATCAGGTCACTGGTGATGACATATTGAATGATTGTGAGGAAGACAGATGACCTAACCCATGTGTGGGTCAGGAAGTTAAGTGAAGTTATTAGTGAGGTTAATGAGATGAGCAGCAGGAGCTGATGAAGTCCCTGCTATATACTGATAACAGATAAGGATAACATTAGAGAAACTTCTCATGATATCATTAAGGTTAGCTATGTACTAACCTTGTATAGAAGATATAGATAATATGGCTCACATAACACCGAAAGGGAATATCATAACCAAATTATTTCTCTAACAATATTGATCAGTTAGACTAACATTATGTACAACTGAAATATTCAAATAATGATAAATACATAATGAACCATCTGGTTAGCACTGGATTCATACCTGAAGACCAGCAAGGATTTGTACCTGGTGCAAACAGACAGACACATTCCCTGGCTGACTATATCGAATCATACAAGGCGAGACAGAAGGACGGACGGGCGATGGTTTGGGTCTGATATTGGGAAAGTCTTTGGTAAAGTAAGACGCAAGATCAAACGAAAACTCAGAGGGAGGATCAGAGAATTTTGAGCCAAGAGAACATTCAGGTGGAACAGTGCCTGACCTGGAGGATGGCCTGTGTGGGGTACCACAAGGGGAGGGTACATAAGGCTCAGTATTATCTGTCATCATGAAACACCAATGTGGATGGAAGGAAGAGCTAAGCCACATGTTCTACAGGGTACACAAGGGTAAACTCACCCGAGGGTAACGATGAACACAAGATAAACTACAGAGAAATCTAGACAGTATGTACAGATGGGCGGGACACTTGATGGGAGAAATTTGGATGAATGACGTAGGCAGTATGAGGGTTGTCCACACAGAGGCTTTACTGAGAACGTAATGAAGGACAATGGCTGACCAGTACACAGAGCTGACCAGTACACAGAGCTGACCGGTACACAGAGCTGGCCAGTACACAGAGCTGGCCAGTACACAGAGCTGGCCAGTACACAGAGCTGACCAGTACACAGAGCTGGCCAGTACACAGAGCTGACCAGTACACAGAGCTGACCAGTACACAGAGCTGACCAGTACACAGAGCTGACCAGTACACAGAGCTGGCCAGTACACAGAGCTGACCAGTACACAGAGCTGGCCGGTACACAGAGCTGGCCAGTACACAGAGCTGACCAGTACACAGAGCTGGCCGGTACACAGAGCTGGCCAGTACACAGAGCTGGCCAGTACACAGAGCTGACCAGTACACAGAGCTGGCCGGTACACAGAGCTGGCCAGTACACAGAGCTGGCCAGTACACAGAGCTGGCCAGTACACAGAGCTGGCCAGTACACAGAGCTGACCAGTACACAGAGCTGGCCAGTACACAGAGCTGGCCAGTACACAGAGCTGGCCAGTACACAGAGCTGGCCAGTACACAGAGCTGACCAGTGCACAGAGCTGACCAGTACACAGAGCTGGCCGGTACACAGAGCTGGCCAGTACACAGAGCTGGCCAGTACACAGAGCTGGCCAGTACACAGAGCTGGCCAGTACACAGAGCTGGCCAGTGCACAGAGCTGACCAGTACACAGAGCTGGCCGGTACACAGAGCTGGCCAGTACACAGAGCTGGCCAGTACACAGAGCTGGCCAGTACACAGAGCTGGCCAGTACACAGAGCTGACCAGTACACAGAGCTGACCAGTACACAGAGCTGACCAGTACACAGAGCTGGCCAGTACACAGAGCTGGCCAGTACACAGAGCTGACCAGTACACAGAGCTGGCCAGTACACAGAGCTGACCAGTACACAGAGCTGACCAGTACACAGAGCTGACCAGTACACAGAGCTGGCCAGTACACAGAGCTGGCCAGTACACAGAGCTGGCCAGTACACAGAGCTGACCAGTACACAGAGCTGACCAGTACACAGAGCTGGCCGGTACACAGAGCTGGCCGGTACACAGAGCTGGCCAGTACACAGAGCTGACCAGTACACAGAGCTGACCAGTACACAGAGCTGGCCAGTACACAGAGCTGACCAGTACACAGAGCTGACCAGTACACAGAGCTGACCAGTACACAGAGCTGACCAGTACACAGAGCTGGCCAGTACACAGAGCTGACCAGTACACAGAGCTGACCAGTACACAGAGCTGACCAGTACACAGAGCTGGCCAGTACACAGAGCCGATCAGCACACAGAGCTGGCCAGTACACAGAGCTGGCCAGTACACAGAGCTGACCAGTACACAGAGCTGGCCAGTAAACAGAGCTGACCAGTACACAGAGCTGACCAGTACACAGAGCTGACCAGTATATTATCTATTTCTCAGATATACGAGAAAGAAAAACTGTGCGATTCATTTCTGAGTAATGAGGAGAAGTATGTGGAGTGAGGCAGGGTATGAACACAGTGGCCTCGTAGACCTGACTGCCTGATTATACACATCATATCTACTGATATCTTTTATATGATCTACTGATATCTTTTATATGATCTACTGATATCTTTTATATGATCTACTGATATCTTTTATATGATCTACTGATATCTTTTATATGATCTACTGATATCTTTTATATGATCCACTGATATCTTTTATATGATCTACTGATATCTTTTATATGATCTACTGATATCTTTTATATGATCTACTGATATCTTTTATATGATCTACTGATATCTTTTATATGATCTACTGATATCTCTTATATGATCTACTGATAACTTTATATATAGCCGATGATATAGATGGTCAGGATGACTCTACATTAGAATACCTATATTGTTCAGTGTGTCATTATACCATTTGATGTGGTGTGTTATGTGCACCTGTTGTGCATGACGCATGTCGTCATGATGTGGTGTGTTATGTGCACCTGTTGTGCATGACGCATGTCGTCATGATGTGGTGTGTTATGTGCACCTGTTGTGCATGACGCATGTCGTCATGATGTGGTGTGTTATGTGCACCTGTTGTGCATGACGCATGTCGTCATGATGTGGTGTGTTATGTGCACCTGTTGTGCATGACACATGTCGTCATGATGTGATGTGTTATGTGCACCGTCTGTTGTATCTTCGTGTTAAGTCTTAACATTTTCTTGGTCTTTCCAGGTAAGGTTTGTGTCCAGTGGTGTAAGCAGCCCAGCCCAGCGCCCGAGGCCAGGTACGTGAGTGTTCCCCCGTGTTGCTGTTCGTCATACCATCGCTGGCCAGTGACAGTCATACCATCGCTGGCCAGTGCCAGTCATACCATCGCTGGCCAGTGCCAGTCATACCATCGCTGGCCAGTGCCAGTCATACCATCGCTGGCCAGTGCCAGTCATACCATCGCTGGCCAGTGCCAGTCATGCCATCGCTCGCCAGTACCAGTTATACCATCGCTGGCCAGTGCCAGTCATACCATCGCTGGCCAGTGACAGTATGTGGCGGGCAATGATACATGTGTAGATTTCCTCGGGATATTGTCATGTCATGTGTCATGATGACAGGTCTCCTGCTCTGGTGGGTAACATGACATCTCACTAGTGATCAACATGTCTTAGTGTGTCACTAGTAATCAACATGTCTTGGTACAGAAATGTAATTATTTTGTTACTGCAAAGCAGATCATTCTCCAGGCCAGTCAGACATGTTCTTACGGTCTGACACTGGTAATACACAAGGCAGATGGGTCACCCGATGTCTCATATACACAGAACATGAGCCACAAGACGTGTTCATCTGTTATCATGAGATTATATTGCTGATAAGAACCAACACTGGAACCCTCGACCACCTGTTGGCCTCCTGACAGCTTTTGTGTCTCCCTTGAGGCGTCTTGAATCATCTGTCTCGGGTCTTCATCTCCCGGGACGAGGGACGAAAGGTGTGGCAGAGCAGCAGCTGGTGTGTTGACGTGAACATGTGGGACCCCTGATGTGTCTGGCCCATCCAGGAACACCAGCAGCCTAGCAGGCCTTTGATACATCAGCTTATCACCCTAAGGACACAGATATCATATATATATATATATATATATA
Organism: Panulirus ornatus; assembly: GCF_036320965.1. Classification (NCBI taxonomy): domain Eukaryota; kingdom Metazoa; phylum Arthropoda; class Malacostraca; order Decapoda; family Palinuridae; genus Panulirus; species Panulirus ornatus. The sequence goes on from NC_092272.1 coordinate 10,912,653, forward strand.
TATATAATTGGTTCTCAGTGAATGTAGGTTTGCGGCAGGGGTGTGTGATGTCTCCATGGTTGTTTAATTTGTTTATGGATGGGGTTGTTAGGGAGGTGAATGCACGAGTTTTGGAAAGAGGGGCAAGTATGAAGTCTGTTGGGGATGAGAGAGCTTGGGAAGTGAGTCAGTTGTTGTTCGCTGATGATACAGCGCTGGTGGCTGATTCATGTGAGAAACTGCAGAAGCTGGTGACTGAGTTTGGTAAAGTGTGTGAAAGAAGAAAGTTAAGAGTAAGTGTGAATAAGAGCAAGGTTATTAGGTACAGTAGGGTTGAGGGTCAAGTCAATTGGGAGGTGAGTTTGAATGGAGAAAAACTGGAGGAAGTGAAGTGTTTTAGATATCTGGGAGTGGATCTGGCAGCGGATGGAACCATGGAAGCGGAAGTGGATCATAGGGTGGGGGAGGGGGCGAAAATTCTGGGAGCCTTGAAGAATGTGTGGAAGTCGAGAACATTATCTCGGAAAGCAAAAATGGGTATGTTTGAAGGAATAGTGGTTCCAACAATGTTGTATGGTTGCGAGGCGTGGGCTATGGATTGAGTTGTGCGCAGGAGGTGGATGTGCTGGAAATGAGACATTTGAGGACAATGTGTGGTGTGAGGTGGTTTGATCGAGTAAGTAACGTAAGGGTAAGAGAGATGTGTGGAAATAAAAAGAGCGTGGTTGAGAGAGCAGAAGAGGGTGTTTTGAAATGGTTCGGGCACATGGAGAGAATGAGTGAGGAAAGATTGACCAAGAGGATATATGTGTCGGAGGTGGAGGGAACGAGGAGAAGAGGGAGACCAAATTGGAGGTGGAAAGATGGAGTGAAAAAGATTTTGTGTGATCGGGGCCTGAACATGCAGGAGGGTGAAAGGAGTGCAAGGAATAGAGTGAATTGGAGCGATGTGGTATACCGGGGTTGACGTGCTGTCAGTGGATTGAATCAAGGCATGTGAAGCGTCTGGGGTAAACCATGGAAAGCTGTGTAGGCATGTATATTTGCGTGTGTGGACGTATGTATATACATGTGTATGGGGGTGGGTTGGGCCATTTCTTTCGTCTGTTTCCTTGCGCTACCTCGCAAACGCGGGAGACAGCGACAAAGCAAAAAAGAAAGAAAGAATATATATATATATATATATATATATATATATATATATATATATATATATATATATATATATATATATATATGTAATATTCTCTTACATGACCATTCATTAAAATATATTGAGTTATAATAAAATGTCTTCTTATCTATGCGATGGCTAACGTATTGATATTGTATCTCTGTAGTTTAATAAACGAATTTTCTTCACACGATCGTAAAAATACAATATACTGTATAGGCAACAGACACTTCAATTTGCTCGCGGGTGTTCTATGTAATGTATTTCTGCTGGAAAAGGTTTCTGGAAATACAGCAGGTGATTATGATGGTCGCGAAGTGGGTCTTACTACGGTTACTGGAACTGTGCGAACACCATGTGAGATTATGAGAGAGAGAGAGAGAGAGAGAGAGAGAGAGAGAGAGAGAGAGAGAGAGAGAGAGAGAGAGAGAGAGAGAGAGAGAGAGAGAGAGAGAGAGTCCGTACCTACATGTACATGGTGTTACTTGGGGAGGGTGTCTACGTCACCCCGTCTCTGAGGTAGTTCGTGGTCCCTTGTAGACAATGTGACTGTGATCATGATGACTCTCATCCTCTCCTGACCTGTACGACTCCTACTGGTAGTTACTCACGTCTATCAACTGTATACATGTATACATATACACATCTATCGAAACTTTCTTACTTACTTCTGAACAGTTGTTTCGTTTATACAAGGGACTGATTCGTCCTTGTATGGAGTACTGCTCTCACATCTGGGGTGGTTCTAGCCCTGCATCCTTACTTGACAGAGTTGAGTGGAAAGCGGTCCGACTTACAAACTGACCCAGACTAACTTCCAAACTTGACCCCCCTTGCCCTACGCCGCAATGTTGACTCACTTTCCCTCCTCTATAGGTATTACTTGGTTTTTGCTCCCGAGAGCTGGCTGCTTGTGTGCCCCCACCACTAGCTAGACCACGCAATACTCAGCAAGCTGCTGCCTCACATGATTACTGTGTGCCAATCGGCATTTCAAGGGTGGGCCGTTTTGATACCTGCTTCTTTCCCTACACGTCAAAGCTTTGGAACTCTCTACCTTCCCATGTCTTTCCCAGTAACTATGACCTGCCGCACATTTCAAAAGACAGGTTTTTCACTTCCTCCAAAATTCGTAAATACTTTCCCTTGTCTTGTCCCTTTCCCTTTCATAATCCTCTCTATATTTCAATTAAGGCTCGGCCTTGTTGTGGAGTTTTGATCGTGACTGAAGCTTTCAACTTAGAATATATATATATATATATATATATATATATATATATATATATATATATATATATATATATATATATATATATATATATATATATATATATATGTATATATATAAGTTACTATTGTTTATAGTTACATGTAGATGTGCTCATTCATCAGTACAGCCTGTACCTCCTCATCGTCAGCTGGACTACATCCTGTTAGTGTTAGTCTACTTCCTATGTTGTAGATAACGCACGATTTCCTACATGATGGAATATGTAAACCAGCTGAAGTGTGTGTGTGAGTGTGTGTGTGTGTGTGTGTGTGTGTGTGTGTGTGTGTGTGTGTGTGTGTGTGTGTGTGGTTGTGTGTGTGTGTGTGGTTGTGTAAAAACAGTCGTTGGAATGCATGGATAACTCGCTATCCATTTTCATCAACAAAGCCAGGGTGGAGGCACTGTAAACAATGGTTCCATGCCTTTGTTAGGGTGAATGGATTTAACTCAGTCCCTCGACCCATTCATGGCATAGTGATGTAGCCTCGCATCCTGGATATGTACCGTGATAAAAACCCTTGTCGTTACAGGGAGGGTCTGACTGTACCAATTTATTCACTACAGGATTTGTGAACAGATAGGAAAGAATTTATCAATGTTTGTATTCGTTCTCGAGGCTGGTAGGCAGCGCCAGCAACGGGCACATGTTAAACTGGAATTTATACACTTTTACCGTACATCTAAACCGCCCATGGCCTCTGACCTTTAGGCTCAAAGGTAAATCCCAGGTAAGTCAAATTTAGCAAAGTCCTCCCATTAAATTTCGTATGTAGGTTTCATTTTCTCTTACAGAAAACAGAGCGTGGACGCTTTGAGGCGAGTCACCTGAATTGTCTCTGGACAACACAATGGGAAATTCATTCTGTTCTTATACTCAAAAGCTCATCTTGGACACCAAGTTTGATTATCTTACCTTCATTTACGTAGGTGTTATCGCTCTTGCAAACAAACAAACAAACAAAATGTCAAATAAGACAAAATAACCAGACAAACAGAAGGTCTGGGTCACGTGTGCCAACGCAGGCATAGCCTGCTGTGTTGTGTGTCGGTCTGCCTGTACGTGACCCCAAGTCATGACCAGCTGACCATACCACCAGCCACGAAGGTCACACTGTCAACCTTTTACTCAACATACGAATAACGTGAGACTATTTCACGATTTTTAACATTACAATGAAAACTATATATATATATATATATATATATATATATATATATATATATATATATATATATATATATATTTATATATATATATATATATATATATATATATATATATATATATATATATATATATATATATATATATATATATATATATATATATATATATTTTCCCTGGGGATAGGGGACAAAGAATACTTCCCACGTATTCCCTGCGTGTCGTAAAAGGCGACTAAAAGGGGAGGGAGCGGGGGGCTGGAAATCCTCCCCTCTCGTTTTTTTTTTTTTTTTTTTTTTAATTTTCCAAAAGAAGGAACAGAGAATTGGACCAGGTGAGGGTATTCCCTCAAAGGCCCAGTCCTCTGTTCTTAACGCTACCTCGCTAATGCGGGAAATAGCGAACAGTTTGAGGGAAAAAAAGAGGGATATATATATATATATATATATATATATATATATATATATATATATATATATATATATATATATATATAGATATGATAATTTGACGATCACATTAGTTTGTGATAATTTCATGAAGTATATATCGCACTTCAGTAGGAGTTCAGATGATTTCTGAAGCTTCACCAAACACGACATGTTTCAGGGAGACACTGTGCTTCATCAGATGTAAACAATTTATAAAGTTTCACACACGATCACCAAGGCTTGTACTACATCCTGCTGCCTCCACGCTACACTAGACACAGACCTGGATGTTAATGGGAAAGGTGGGGGGGGGGGGGTGTCTTGTAGTTACGAGGGGATATGCTGGGTTGTTAGCGTAGTTAGAGAGATGTGTGTTCAAGTATATTTCTTATGTTTTCGTTTTTGATATCTTTTTCATTCTGTTTGGTTGATAATAAGATGTATTTTAAAACCACTTGGGTATAGGGTCAAGTTATTGATATTAGCAATTAAGACAGTTTTAATGACGTTACGGGTAGCATGATCAGATGTGGGCTACAATGTGACTGGGTTGTTAAGGTGATCGTTTTCATGACAGTTTAACAATAGCATTACTGTGGTCATCCCTGCGTACTGAGTGACGGTGCCAATAGCATCTCTCACTTACAGTTTGGTTGGTCTGGTCATTGTAGACATCTTTACATGACTGGCTTATGGCGTAAACACTCCTAGTCTTCTGATGTTTGGCTTATTTCTAATCAATGTCTTAGTGATAGTGTTATTATACGGGAGGGCAACATTAAACTCTGTGTTTTCTAGTACCTGTCTTACATCAGCTGAGTTAAGAGAATATGGCAACACTAAACAATTAGACCCATTAACCTAGTCTACATTGTTGTTACTAGATATATAGAAAGTCTTCATGGCTTTCCAACAAGCCTTGTTCACAAACCACTTGGGATAACATGATTGCCAAAAAGCACGTAAACGTAGCCTTCAAAGTTGGTAGGTTTCCTGTAATTCTTGAAGGATAAATGATCAGATTCCGTAGGTATCAACACGTCAAGCCACGACAGTGTGCCGTCTTGTTCCCACGCAGTCTTGAATCTGATGGTGAGGTAGATGTTGTTGACTTCATTCAAGAAAACATCACAATCTTGTTCCGTCTCTTCCTTGTTTCATCCACACTCCTCTTCACCCAGCCTCTCCATCATCAACACCTTCTTTCATCCACCTGGGGATCCACCCACTTCTTACTTCTTGTGTTTCTGCCTCACACATTCTCTCACTGCTCGTCTCTTCCTACCCGTCGTCTTTATCCACTATGATCCTTGTCTTCTGATTCTGATTACAAACGCCATTTACAGAAGAGTACGTAACGTATACTGCCATTAAGCGACCATATCTAAATAAAGTGTTCCTTTGATAGTATCCCTTAAAGAACCATCTCGTAAGGAACTGTTTCTTAAAGAACAGTTGTTCAAGAACAGTCCCTTCAAGAACTTCATCTTAAAACATTGTATCCTGAAGAACAATCCTTCAGAGAATTATACTTAGAAACACCATCACAAAACTGTCCGTCAGTACAACGGACCACTACTGTAAATACCCAACCCATCATGAAAACGACCTAACCCTAAAAAAGACTCGAGACCCTAAAGAGACCCATCCTTTTAGAGACCCTACCGTAAATAAGAGATGTTCCAGGGTGCAGACGTACGTGTGTGTGTGTGTACGTGTGTGTGTGTGTGTGTGTGTGGGCTCGGTCGTAAGCCCTCGTGTGACGTCAGCAAGGAAGGTAAACAAGGTGAGGGACTGACACTGATGACCTTCATCCTGCGTCCAGGGAGAAGCTCCAGGGTTGACCTTCTTCCTCCCCAGGGAGAAGCTCCAGGGTTGACCTTCTTCCTCCCCAGGGAGAAGCTCCAGGGTTGACCTTATTCCTCCCCAGGGAGAAGCTCCAGGGTTGACCTTATTCCTCCCCAGGGAGAAGCTCCAGGGTTGACCTTCTTCCTCCCCAGGGAGAAGCTCCAGGGTTGACCTTCTTCCTCCCCAGGGAGAAGCTCCAGGGTTGACCTTCTTCCTCCCCAGGGAGAAGCTCCAGGGTTGACCTTATTCCTCCCCAGGGAGAAGCTCCAGGGTTGACCTTCTTCCTCCCCAGGGAGAAGCTCCAGGGTTGACCTTCTTCCTCCCCAGGGAGAAGCTCCAGGGTTGACCTCGATCCTCCCTAGGGAGAAGCACCGGGTTCGTCCAATCCTCCCCAGGGAGGAGACCCAGAGCAAAGCAGAAGTGTTCTCTGTGGTTACCTTCATGTGTGATATACTCTGTTAGTTTTGTTGTAAAGATTAACTGTTCGTCTTTCTTTTCTCATATTTGTCTGTCTGTGTTTCTGTCTGTCTGTCTATCTATGTCTTTCTGTCTGTCTATCCGTCTTCCCGTCTGTCTGTGGTCTTATAAAAGTTTGATCCAGTAATACGTCATCCTTCTGGTTCTTGTCGTAAGTGATCCTGTCTTAACAACATGGTCCACCTTCCAGTGAAATACGTAGCGAGTACAAGACTAGCATCTGGTGGTACCTTATCTCTGCTCATCTCTCCAACATATTCTGGTGGAGACTTTCTCGTATCACTTGACGTATGGAAATGTCTGATTGTCTCCAGGAAGAACCTTTGATCTCCAACTTCTCCTCTGCCTTAGTTCTCCTCCCTCACTCCTTATCTTTACATCCAGCCTTGTGTCTGGAAGGTCCTCGTGTAGCTGGCTCAACCTCTTCCTCGCATCCTGTATTAGTGGCGTTCTTCAGGGCTCACTCGTGCCTCCTTCCTTCCTTCCTTTCTATCAAGTAGCATCACATGAACTACTTCCCTCGTGTATTAATGACTCAACAGTGTCATTCCTCCACTATTATTCAGTGTACTTGAAGTCGTTCCTCTCGTCTCGTCTGGCCAGCGTCTCGTTTCTTCTGAAATACTTTCCCTGGTCATGACAGGATCTACCAGTAGGGCAGAACCTAACGTGGAAGTATTGTTTACCTTATTATAAAACTTCTCAGGATTGTCCTCATCTTCGAATGCTCTATATCCCCATCAGTCACCACAGGCAACGTACTGGGTACCAAATAGGGCGTCTTAATCTATCACGGGAACCCTACACTACACACACAGGAAAGTCTGCCCATAGTAAACTGCGTCTTGCTCACACACGCTCGTCTTGTTCTTCTGAGTGGATTGTAGTTAAGATGAGGGAGGATCATCATCACTTGAGTGCTGCTCCCACGTCCGGGGATGTGTTGCTGCTACCTGTACACGTGCTCCTCACGACACATATGACTCTAATGCAAGCCTACAATCTGCTTCTATAACCTTACCCATGTTTGCAAGTGCTCTCTCTCTCTCTCTCTCTCTCTCTCTCTCTCTCTCTCTCTCTCTCTCTCTCTCTCTCTCTCTCTCTCTCTCTCTCTCTCTCTCTCTCTCTCTCTCTCTCTCTCTCTCTCTCTCTCCTCCAGTCATTACAGGGGGCCGTGCATGTCGTGGCCTCAGTAACGTAACCTCACCTCCCGCGCCCTCCAGCCCTCATCTCCTGACTCACAGTAATGGTCGTAACAACATGGACCCACTTAACCAAGCTGACGACTGGCTCTGTGTAGTGTATTAATGATAACAGTTGTGTGTGTGTGTGTGTGTGTGTGTGTGTATGTGTGTGTGTGTGTGTATGTGACCCCCCCTCACCGCTGCTCACACCCACAATACACTGTTCAACGGTCAACATGACGCGGTCGTGTGTCACAACTAGGGCCATCTTCCTCACGAGTGAAGAACCACAGCAACGTTCCACAACGGGACGAGGCCAGGCATGACTGTGAGATGTACCATGAATTAAAGTTGACCAAATACGTCTCTGGTTCACACCTTTTTTTTATCTAGCTGTTCCATACACTGTCTACTGTCTACTGTCTTCCGTCTGTTGTCTTCTGTCTACTGTCGTTGCAGAGTTTGCTTCGAGAAAATAGGAAATTTTGGTTTTCGTGGGAAATACATTAGTGTGGTGGCAGTAAACACCTGTTGTTGACGTGAGCAATCCTGAGGCTGACGGTGGCACACGCTACACGAACAATTACTGGAAACATTGCAGGATAAACTTGTCCACACGTCTCCAGACCCAACGCCTGCCTCCATCCTTCGTGTGTCATCAAACAGACTGAAGACTAAACACTGCATAACTTGGTTGACGCCAGGTGAGCGAGGCACCAGGTGAGCGAGGTACCAGGTGAGCGGGACACCAGGTGAGCGAGATACCAGGAGAGCGAGGCACCAGGTGAGCGAGTCACCAGGTGAGCGAGGCACCAGGTGAGCGAGACACCAGGTGATCGAGGCACCAGGTGAGGGAGGTGCCAAGTGAGTTTCATGTTAGGTTGGTAGATGATCATTGTAGTTGTGTGTAAGACGTAGCGAGGTGACCCAGGTGGGTCATGTTGCCTCCTCCTTCACCACCACAATGTTAGGTCTGCAGAAGCCGTCGTCAGCTGCCCATGTAGGTAGGTTCATTAGGCTTGATAGCGAGGGTCATGTTCTCGTACGTGGACAACTGGCAGGATCATTGGCGATGTCAGTTGTCAGCGGGAGCCATGTCCCTGGACTCGGGTAGGTTCATTGGGGATGTCATCGAGCGCCATGTTCCCTGGTGTGGACATCCCTGCGGAAACCTGAGCAGAGCTACGAGCTGGCGGCTGACCAGGTCATTCACAACCTGGAGTCTTCACCATTAATTAGAATGACGTTGGTCGGGTTCTCCCTCCCAGGGATTGTAATCTGTCCCAAACCTCGTATCTATTACTTTCTTTACCAGTAGTTTCTGATCTCATGGGACTCTATTATCGTAGTTTCTGATCTCATGGGACTCTATCATCGTAGTTTCTGATCTCATGGGACTCTATTATCGTAGTTTCTGATCTCATGGGACTCTATTATCGTAGTTTCTGATCTCATGGGACTCTATTATCGTAGTTTCTGATCTCATGGGACTCTATTATCGTAGTTTCTGATCTCATGGGACTCTATCATCGTAGTTTCTGGTCTCATGGGACTCTATTATCGTAGTTTCTAATCTCATGGGACTCTATCATCGTAATTTCTGATCTCATGGGACTCTATCATCGTAATTTCTGATCTCATGGGACTCTATCATCGTAGTTTCTGGTCTCATGGGACTCCATTATCGTAGTTTCTGATCTCATGGGACTCCATTATCGTAGTTTCTGATCTCATGGGACTCTATTATCGTAGTTTCTGGTCTCATGGGACTCCATCATCGTAGTTTCTGATCTCATGGGACTCTATCATCGTAGTTTCTGATCTCATGGGACTCTATTATCGTAGTTTCTGATCTCATGGGACTCTATTATCGTAGTTTCTGATCTCATGGGACTCTATCATCGTAGTTTCTGGTCTCATGGGACTCTATTATCGTAGTTTCTGATCTCATGGGATTCTATCATCGTAGTTTCTGATCTCATGGGACTCTATTATCGTAGTTTCTGATCTCATGGGACTCTATTATCGTAGTTTCTGATCTCATGGGACTCTATCATCGTAGTTTCTGATCTCATGGGACTCTATTATCGTAGTTTCTGATCTCATGGGACTCTATTATCGTAGTTTCTGATCTCATGGGACTCTATCATCGTAGTTTCTGATCTCATGGGACTCTATTATCGTAGTTTCTGATCTCATGGGACTCTATTATCGTAGTTTCTGATCTCATGGGACTCTATCATCGTAGTTTCTGGTCTCATGGGACTCTATTATCGTAGTTTCTAATCTCATGGGATTCTATCATCGTAGTTTCTGATCTCATGGGACTCTATTATTGTAGTTTCTGATCTCATGGGACTCTATTATCGTAGTTTCTGATCTCATGGGACTCTATCATCGTAGTTTCTGATCTCATGGGACTCTATTATCGTAGTTTCTGATCTCATGGGACTCCATTATCGTAGTTTCTGATTCATGGGACTCTGTTATCGTCTTGCTTTCACAAGATATCTTTTCTTCCAGCTCTATCATACTTTCCCTATACATTGCTGTTTCTCTTTATCTTCTGTTTATTCAATATTTTTTGCTCTAGCATCTTCCTCAGTAATCTGGTCATCTTCTTAACTGGCAGTAAACTTTCAGATATTTCTGTATTTCTCACCAAGAAAATCACTGTGTACATAATCATGACAATGACTTCCAAGATACAATTCGAATTTGTATTTGTCATTTGTTTATGAATCTTATTTTACTTTACTTTTTCAAACACAACTTCAGGATGTTCAGTCTACAAGGATCTACCACAGTCAGTCTACAAGAGTTTGCCACTTTCAGTCTGCTAGGATCTGCCACATCATAACTACCTTGGATCATAACCATATAACAGGTTGTCACATCCACACGCTTATGATGGGTTGTACTTGTTGCTGGAGATGACCATTTTGGTTATAAACATGTCAACTACAATTTTTTCCTCTTCCTCTGTGGTTGGCTCTAACCAGAGTGAGTGCCTCAGCCTACTGAGAGAGAGAGAGAGAGAGAGAGAGAGAGAGAGAGAGAGAGAGAGAGAGAGAGAGAGAGAGAGAGAGAGAGAGAGAGAGAGAGAGAGAGAGAGAGAGAGAGAGAGAGAGAGAGAGAGAGAGAGAGAGAGAGAGAGAGAGAGAGTTGTATTGACCATGCTACACACACAAGTCACATCACCTTTAACTCTGTCACTGAATGTCTTTAACATTACATATTGATTTCAGGACCCAGTGTTTACACTAGATGTCTGTGTCTGTTCCAGTGGTTGTTCTGAACCTGGAAGTGTACAACTGTGACTCTTCCAGTGGCTGTTCTGAACTTGGAAGTCCACAACTGTGACTGTTCCAGTGGCTGTTCTGAGCCTGGAAATGTACAACTGTGACTCTTCCAGTGGCTGTCCTAAGCCTAGAAGTGTACAACTGTGACTGTTTCAGTGGTTGTCCAGATCCTGGAAGTGTACAGTTGTGTTCCACTAGCTGTTCTATGCCTGGAAGTGTACAACTGTGTCTGTTCCAGTGGTGTTCCGTGTGGGTCTGGAACAGCACAACAGTATCAGTGGGTGTTCTGACAGTGGGTGAAAGTGTAGAAGTCGTTGAATAAAGTGAATGAATCCTCCAGTACGTGAAGATGTGCAGCACTTCAGAAACCTGGGGTCGTGCGTACGTGTCTCTTGTCACGAGGAGAGAGAGAGAGAGAGAGAGAGAGAGAGAGAGAGAGAGAGAGAGAGAGAGAGAGAGAGAGAGAGAGAGAGAGAGAGAGAGAGAGAGAGAGAGAGAGAGAGAGAGAGAGAGAGAGAGAGAGAGGTGGACGGAGCAGGTGAGGGTGTAGTGTTGACGACTCCAGCAAGACGTGAGAGAGGGAAGTCAGAGATTATGACCACCATCTTGTAGATGACAGTGGTGGTGGTGATGGTGATGGTGGTGGTGATGGTGATGGTGATGGTGATGGTGATGGTGGTGGTGGTGGTGATGGTGGTGGTGATGGTGATGGTGGTGGTGATGGTGGTGGTGATGATGGTGGTGGTGGTGATGGTGATGGCGGTGGTGATGGTGGTGGTGATGGTGGTGGTGGTAGATGTGGTGGTGATGGTAGATGTGGTGGTGGTGGTGGTGGTGGTGGTGGTGGTGGTGATGGTGATGGTGGTGGTGATGGTGATGGTGATGGTAGATGTGGTGGTGGTGGTGGTGGTGGTGGTGGTGGTGGTGATGGTGATGGTGGTGGTGATGGTGATGGTGATGGTGATGGTGGTGGTGATGGTGATGGTGGTGGTGATGGTGATGGTGGTGGTGATGGTGATGGTGATGGTGATGGTGGTGGTGATGGTGATGGTGGTGGTGATGGTGATGGTGGTGGTGATGGTGGTGGTGATGGTGATGGTGGTGGTGATGGTGGTGGTGATGGTGATGGTGGTGGTGATGGTGGTGGTGATGGTGGTGGTGGTGGTGATGGTGATGGTGATGGTGATGGTGATGGTGATGGTGATGGTGATGGTGGTGGTGATGGTGGTGGTGATGGTGGTGGTGATGGTGGTGGTGGTGGTGATGGTGATGGTGGTGGTGATGGTGATGGTGGTGGTGATGGTGGTGGTGATGGTGATGGTGATGGTGGTGGTGGTGGTGATGGTGGTGGTGATGGTGGTGGTGATGGTGATGATGGTGGTGATGGTGATGGTGGTGGTGATGGTGATGGTGGTGGTGATGGTGGTGGTGATGGTGATGGTGGTGGTGATGGTGGTGGTGATGGTGATGGTGGTGGTGATGGTGGTGGTGATGGTGGTGGTGATGGTGATGGTGATGGTGATGGTGATGGTGGTGGTGATGGTGATGGTGATGATGGTGGTGATGGTGATGGTGGTGGTGATAGTGATGATGGTGGTGATGGTGATGGTGGTGGTGGTGGTGGTGGTGATGGTGATGGTGGTGGTGATGGTGGTGGTGATAGTGATGATGGTGGTGATGGTGATGGTGGTGGTGGTGGTGGTGATGGTGATGATGGTGGTGATGGTGATGGTGATGGTGGTGGTGATGGTGATGGTGGTGGTGATGGTGGTGGTGATGGTGATGGTGGTGGTGATGGTGGTGGTGATGGTGATGGTGGTGGTGATGGTGGTGGTGATGGTGGTGGTGATGGTGATGGTGATGGTGATGGTGATGGTGGTGGTGATGGTGATGGTGATGATGGTGGTGATGGTGATGGTGGTGGTGATAGTGATGATGGTGGTGATGGTGATGGTGGTGGTGGTGGTGGTGATGGTGATGATGGTGGTGATGGTGGTGGTGATGGTGATGGTGGTGGTGATGGTGGTGGTGATGGTGGTGGTGATGGTGGTGGTGATGGTGATGGTGGTGGTGATGGCGATGGTGGTGGTGATGGTGGTGGTGATGGTGGTGGTGATGGTGGTGGTGATGATGATGATGGTGGTGATGGTGATGGTGGTGGTGATGGTGGTGGTGATGGTGGTGGTGATGGTGGTGGTGGTGGTGATGGTGATGGTGGTGGTGATGATGATGATGGTGGTGATGGTGGTGGTGATGGTGGTGGTGATGGTGGTGGTGATGGTGGTGGTGATGGTGATGGTGATGGTGATGGTGATGGTGATGGTGGTGGTGGTGGTGGTGATGGTGATGGTGTTGGTGATGGTGGTGGTGATGGTGATGGTGGTGGTGATGGTGGTGGTGATGGTGGTGGTGATGGTGATGGTGGTGGTGATGGTGGTGGTGATGGTGATGGTGGTGGTGATGGTGGTGGTGATGGTGATGGTGGTGGTGATGGTGATGGTGGTGGTGATGGTGGTGGTGATGGTGATGGTGATGGTGATGGTGATGGTGGTGATGGTGATGGTGATGGTGATGATGGTGGTGATGGTGATGGTGGTGGTGATAGTGATGATGGTGGTGATGGTGATGGTGGTGGTGGTGATGGTGATGGTGATGATGGTGGTGATGGTGATGGTGGTGGTGATAGTGATGATGGTGGTGATGGTGATGGTGGTGGTGGTGGTGATGGTGGTGATGATGATGGTGATTTGAGGTCACTGACCAGCGACTAGTGAGGTGGAGCTTCATCTGTGTCATGTGATCCTTTATCACCAACACTGTGGTCTCCATCACATAGAACATTATCACCAACACTGTGGTCTCCATCACATGGAACCTTATCACCAACACTGTGGTCTCCATCACATGGAACCTTATCACCAACACTGTGGTCTCCATCACATAGAACCTTATCACCAACACTGTGGTCTCCATCACATAGAACCTTATCACCAACACTGTGGTCTCCATCACATAGAACCTTATCACCAACACTGTGGTCTCCATCACATAGAACCTTATCCCCAACACTGTGGCCTCCATCACATGGAACCTTATCACCAACACTGTGGCCTCCATCACATGGAACCTTATCACCAACACTACGGTCTCCATCACATGGAACCTTATCACCAACACTGTGGCCTCCATCACATGGAACCTTATCACCAACACTGTGGCCTCCATCACATGGAACCTTATCACCAACACTGTGGCCTCCATCACATGGAACATTATCACCAACACTGTGGTCTCCATCACATGGAACCTCATAAAGACACAAAGTGTACTTCATGTGATAAATGTGGTACATCAACATCTAATTCACGTAAACAATTTTCGATAGATAAAACTCTATTAAGTCTAACAAAAACGTACTAGGTTATGTAAGCTAATAAAGATAACAACATTATTTCACTGGAGATTATCTACAACAGTTATGGTGTTAAGGATGAACGTGGGTTTATGTACAGAATAGGATAACATAGTTGTATGAGCGGCCTCGCCTCACTAATGTATGTTTCATGTATTAGTAAATGGTTGATGTATGATGATACGACGAGATGACGTCATGTTGTATTGCTACTGTAAACACTGGTGTGGGAAAATGATGGATGGGTTGGTTACCTGTCGTGCATCACGTGGATGATTGGCTCGTTGTTTGGGCTTCTGGTCCGTCAACTGCCAGGGTCATTAAGGTCGTTAACATGAACCCACAACCACCAACCCTACGATCTGTAACACCTTCGTCAGGAGGTCAGGCTGACTGTAACACCTTCCTCAGGAGGTGAGGCTGACTGTAACACCTTCGTCAGGAGGTCAGGCTGACTGTAACACCTTCGTCAGGAGGTCAGGCTGACTGTAACACCTTCGTCAGGAGGTGAGGCTGACTGTAACACCTTCGTCAGGAGGTGAGGCTGACTGTAACACCTTCGTCAGGAGGTGAGGGTGACTGTAACACCTTCGTCAGGAGGTGAGGCTGACTGTAACACCTTCGTCAGGAGGTGAGGCTGACTGTAACACCTTCGTCAGGAGGTCAGGCTGACTGTAACACCGTCAGGAGGTCAGGCTGACTGTAACACCTTCGTCAGGAGGTGGGGCTGACTGTAACACCTTCGTCAGGAGGTGGGGCTGACTGTAACACCTTCGTCAGGAGGTGAGGCTGACTAACACCGTCAGGAGGTGAGGCTGACTAACACCGTCAGGAGGTGAGGCTGACTAACACCGTCAGGAGGTGAGGCTGACTAACACCGTCAGGAGGTGGGGCTGACTGTAACACCGTCAGGAGGTGGGGCTGACTGTAACACCACATACACTGCCTCACTGTGTATGTGGTCAAGGTGCTGAGAGCGAACACAGGAAATAAATATAAAAATAAAACGTAATAATAAAAGAAAAATGAAACACATAGATCAATCTCTAATTGAATAAATGGTTCAACAAATCAAAACACCAGATAACAAGATCAGATAACAAACACCAGATAACAAGATCAGATAACAAACACCAGATAACAAGATCAGATAACAAACACCAGATAACAAGAGCAGATAACAAACACCAGATAACAAGATCAGATAACAAACACCAGATAACAAGATCAGATAACAAACACCAGATAACAAGATCAGATAACAAACACCAGATAACAAGATCAGATAACAAACACCAGATAACAAGAGCAGATAACAAGCACCAGATAACAAGATCAGATAACAAACACCAGATAACAAGATCAGATAACAAACACCAGATAACAAGATCAGATAACAAACACCAGATAACAAGATCAGATAACAAACACCAGATAACAAGATCAGATAACAAACACCAGATAACAAGATCAGATAACAAACACCAGATAACAAGATCAGATAACAAACACCAGATAACAAGATGAGATAACAAACACCAGATAACAAGAGCAGATAACAAGCACCAGATAACAAGATCAGATAACAAACACCAGATAACAAGAGCAGATAACAAACACCAGATAACAAGATCAGATAACAAGCACCAGATAACAAGATCAGATAACAAACACCAGATAATAAGATCAGATAACAAACACCAGATAACAAGAGCAGATAACAAACACCAGATAACAAGATCAGATAACAAACACCAGATAACAAGAGCAGATAACAAACACCAGATAACAAGATCAGATAACAAACACCAGATAACAAGATCAGATAACAAACACCAGATAACAAGATCAGATAACAAACACCAGATAACAAGATCAGATAACAAACACCAGATAACAAGATCAGATAACAAACACCAGATAACAAGAACAGATAACAAACACCAGATAACAAGTTCAGATAACAAACACCAGATAACAAGAACAGATAACAAACACCAGATAACAAGAACAGATAACAAACACCAGATAACAAGAACAGATAACAAACACCAGATAACAAGATCAGATAACAAACACCAGATAACAAGATCAGATAACAAACACCAGATAACAAGATCAGATAACAAACACCAGATAACAAGAACAGATAACAAACACCAGATAACAAGAACAGATAACAAACACCAGATAACAAGAACAGATAACAAACACCAGATAACAAGAACAGATAACAAACACCAGATAACAAGATCAGATATCAAACACCAGATAACAAGAACAGATAACAAGCACCAGATAACAAGAGAAGATAACAAACACCAGATAACAAGATCAGATAACAAACACCAGATAACAAGATCAGATAACAAACACCAGATAACAAGAACAGATAACAAGAGAAGATAAAAGACATATTGTGTCAAGCATTTTGCAGAAGGTATTGCCAGAGATCACTCGTGTAGGTATAGATTTTGTGTTATAGAAAATGATATAGAGAATATTGAAGATAGTCATCACCTCCCGATCACCAATCAGGAAGGCTATAATGAGGATAGCAAGATAGAACTAATCATGAAGGCAACATGGGCGAAAATCCGGCCCAGATAAACGATCTCTTCTGCCCTTCATCCGTGTGTGTGTGTGTGTGTGTGTGTGTGCGTGCGTGTGCATGTGTGTGTGTGTGTGTGTGTGTGTGTGTGTGTGTGTGTGTGTGTGTGTGTGTGTGTTTCATGACCATTATCACGTAAATGATCATTAAGTCATAATCCTGACCAAACACATCAACAGCTCATTAAAAAAAAGGAACAAACACACACAAACAAACACAAGACGTGCGGTACAGAGAACACAGACGCGTTCCTGGACCTACTGTAGTAATACAACAACAACAACAACAGCAACAACAGCAACAACAACAGACACGGCCGCTGGCTGGCTGGTGTGGGGGGGGGGGGGGGAGGCCACAGTACATACAGCGGTGGTGGTGGTCGCTACCTGGGCAGGTGAGGGTCAAAGTTCAGGCGGTCAGCTTCTCTGATAAATACATTCATGATCTCACAAATGCAATAATCATATCTTTATCATCAGAGAAGTAACAGCTTGGTCAGGTATGAGGGAGGCGGAGCTGTGAAAAATGTAGGAAAGATGAGGTGGTCAATGCATAAAGCCAAGATTAGAATGATGAATTGTGGAAATAAATGAACTTACTGTAGACCAAGTTATACAATATATATACAGTAAATACAATAGGTCTCCGGCACACCCCGTAGCTCACCAACGTGAGGCGAAGGGATTCGAGTACATAGTATTCGAATAGTCATTTCCCTATTAGGGGCGATCATAGCCCTGTTGCACAGGGGTCCCGGGTTCGATCCTGGCTGTTGGAGGTTTGTATGTTATATATATATTATAAAAAACACGACACACAAGAATCTCTGCGTATTTCCGCGTATATCCACAACTTCCACAACCCTGCACCAGACCAGACCACTGACACATGTCCACCTGTTGTGGTCATAGATGACAGTGGCTGTCTACTGCACGTGGTGACACGTGTGTTGATGATGACCCACTGACCAGGTCATCATCAATATGGGTCACCACCACACGGTAGGCTCTCTGATTTCCCTACATATAACCAGGTAACCAACATGTGAGGCGGAGGATGGCCCAGTGAGTCTTGTTCCTCCATCATGTGTGCTGAGGCAGGAGGTGGTACACACCACACACCATACCACACACCATACCACGCACCACACTACACCACACACCACACCACACACCACCCCACACCACATACCACGCACCACACCACACACCACACCACACGCCATACCACGCACCACACCACACACCACACCACACTACACACACCACGCTCCACACCACACCGCACACGACACCACGCACCACACCACACCACACACACCACGCTCCACACCACACCACACCACACATGACACCAAACACCACACCACACCACACATGACACCAAACACCACACCACAACACACACCACACGACACCAAACACCACACCACACCACACACCACACCACATACCACACCACACCACAAACCACACCACACCACACCCTCGTGCACGTGACGAGATGCGCCTGACCTCGTCACGTGTACATGACCATCATAGGTTGTGTGGTGTGGTGTGTTGACTACTGTAAGTGTGTTGCACTTGTGTTGACCCGTCTCTTGACTTTGTATATATATATATATATATATATATATATATATATATATATATATATATATATATATATATATATATATATATATATATATATAGAGAGAGAGAGAGAGAGAGAGAGAGAGAGAGAGAGAGAGAGAGAGAGTCTTACACTTGTCTTACCCCGTCTCTTCATTTTGTACATATGGCCAGCCATTACCTTCTGGATATACAGATATACTCGTGTACACACGTACCCCAGCTTACGCCAGGTACCTATGCTTCAAACAGCCCCAAAGCGGAGGATGAACAGTTGGGTTGACTGTGAGCCAGCTGTCCTGTCCGGGAATCAGACCCTGTGCCTGTGTGGTGGTAGATTGTAACGCAGATCACTCGAGTGCGGAGCTTACGTGTGTGTGTGTGTGTGTGTGTGTGTGTGTGTGTGTGTGTGTGTGTGTGTGTGTAATCATATATCTGCACAGTAGGGGAGGGAGTTTGACCCTGGTGGGGCCTCGGGGAGGTCTCTTGACCTTTCTCTGTTATCATCAGACTTTAAGGTTTCGCCTGGCGTGGTCCACATTCCTGACTTCATCACACAGTTCATCTCGTGTATCTGACACGGTAATGCTGTACAACTGCATCTTTCTGAGCAGGTTGCTTGCTACGTTTCTCGTGTGATCTCTTGTCAACTTTATCGTCGTAAAACTGTTCATTGTTGACAACTGGAAAGATGTCTTCAAGTCCCACATGACTTCCTCCTTCTTTCATGGCTAGCAGATCTATGGTCTCTGTCCTTCATGTGACGACTCTCTCTTAGTTCTGTTGTCATCTTTATGGGTCTTCTCTGGACCATCTCCAGTGGGTCTTTGTGCTCCTTGACAAGTATATTCTAATTTTGGCGCCAAATAATCTATGAATATGTTGATATGTTCGACATTTTCTTCTCCATGGATTTATAACTGAGTTCTATAATCTACGTCAGGAGAGGATGCACCTCACGCTCGGGTTAACGTACAGCATCGACGCCCAAGTTCCTCCCTCCCTCACACAGGTTCCTGCGGCTTAACTCCCCCTGGATGATACTCGAGTCCAGACCTTCCTTCCCAGTGTCCCATCCTCATGACTGCACATTGACACGACATCAATTTCATGAACCTTGTGTGCGACTAATGAGGAAGTTATTCTATGTCTCTGTAACTAGATTCAGTCCACGTGGTTCTCTGGTGACCAGCATCAAGATGTAGTGCGTCCAGGTAGGAGTCCAGCCCTTCTGGCAAGTCATCCACACAGCTCACGAACAGCAGTGGTCCCAAGACCGTACCCTGTGGTGCACCGCTGGTCAACTTTCTATCCTTCGAAAGAATCTTCTCCAAGTTCCTGGATGATGATCCATTACTACACCAGCTTCTAGTGTGGTACAGTGTCAAATGCTCTCTGACTCTCTCTATGAACACACACGTCACCCATCCATTTGTCTAAAGAGAATTTCATTTTTTCGTGGAAATCTTTGAGATTTCTTGTGTATGACCTTCTCTCTCTCTGAATGCGTGTTGCCTCTGTCACACAGATAGTTACCCCCCCCCCCCCCAGCAAACAGTCATGGGTAAAATCCTATGTAAACTAAGATGTATATGGGTAAAATCCTATGTAAACTAAGATGTATATGGGTAAAATCCTATGTAAACTAAGATGTATATGGGTAAAATCCTATGTAAACTAAGATGTATATGGGTAAAATCCTATGTAAACTAAGATGTATATGGGTAAAATCCTATGTAAACTAAGATGTATATGGGTAAAATCCTATGTAAACTAAGATGTATATGGGTAAAATCCTATGTAAACTAAGATGTATATGGGTAAAATCCTATGTAAACTAAGATGTATATGGGTAAAATCCTATGTAAACTAAGATGTATATGGGTAAAATCCTATGTAAACTAAGATGTATATGGGTAAAATCCTATGTAAACTAAGATGTATATGGGTAAAATCCTATGTAAACTAAGATGTATATGGGTAAAATCCTATGTAAACTAAGATGTATATGGGTAAAATCCTATGTAAACTAAGATGTATATGGGTAAAATCCTATGTAAACTAAGATGTATATGGGTAAAATCCTATGTAAACTAAGATGTATATGGGTAAAATCCTATGTAAACTAAGATGTATATGGGTAAAATCCTATGTAAACTAAGATGTATATGGGTAAAATCCTATGTAAACTAAGATGTATATGGGTAAAATCCTATGTAAACTAAGATGTATATGGGTAAAATCCTATGTAAACTAAGATGTATATGGGTAAAATCCTATGTAAACTAAGATGTATATGGGTAAAATCCTATGTAAACTAAGATGTATATGGGTAAAATCCTATGTAAACTAAGATGTATATGGGTAAAATCCTATGTAAACTAAGATGTATATGGGTAAAATCCTATGTAAACTAAGATGTATATGGGTAAAATCCTATGTAAACTAAGATGTATATGGGTAAAATCCTATGTAAACTAAGATGTATATGGGTAAAATCCTATGTAAACTAAGATGTATATGGGTAAAATCCTATGTAAACTAAGATGTATATGGGTAAAATCCTATGTAAACTAAGATGTATATGGGTAAAATCCTATGTAAACTAAGATGTATATGGGTAAAATCCTATGTAAACTAAGATGTATATGGGTAAAATCCTATGTAAACTAAGATGTATATGGGTAAAATCCTATGTAAACTAAGATGTATATGGGTAAAATCCTATGTAAACTAAGATGTATATGGGTAAAATCCTATGTAAACTAAGATGTATATGGGTAAAATCCTATGTAAACTAAGATGTATATGGGTAAAATCCTATGTAAACTAAGATGTATATGGGTAAAATCCTATGTAAACTAAGATGTATATGGGTAAAATCCTATGTAAACTAAGATGTATATGGGTAAAATCCTATGTAAACTAAGATGTATATGGGTAAAATCCTATGTAAACTAAGATGTATATGGGTAAAATCCTATGTAAACTAAGATGTATATGGGTAAAATCCTATGTAAACTAAGATGTATATGGGTAAAATCCTATGTAAACTAAGATGTATATGGGTAAAATCCTATGTAAACTAAGATGTATATGGGTAAAATCCTATGTAAACTAAGATGTATATGGGTAAAATCCTATGTAAACTAAGATGTATATGGGTAAAATCCTATGTAAACTAAGATGTATATGGGTAAAATCCTATGTAAACTAAGATGTATATGGGTAAAATCCTATGTAAACTAAGATGTATATGGGTAAAATCCTATGTAAACTAAGATGTATATGGGTAAAATCCTATGTAAACTAAGATGTATATGGGTAAAATCCTATGTAAACTAAGATGTATATGGGTAAAATCCTATGTAAACTAAGATGTATATGGGTAAAATCCTATGTAAACTAAGATGTATATGGGTAAAATCCTATGTAAACTAAGATGTATATGGGTAAAATCCTATGTAAACTAAGATGTATATGGGTAAAATCCTATGTAAACTAAGATGTATATGGGTAAAATCCTATGTAAACTAAGATGTATATGGGTAAAATCCTATGTAAACTAAGATGTATATGGGTAAAATCCTATGTAAACTAAGATGTATATGGGTAAAATCCTATGTAAACTAAGATGTATATGGGTAAAATCCTATGTAAACTAAGATGTATATGGGTAAAATCCTATGTAAACTAAGATGTATATGGGTAAAATCCTATGTAAACTAAGATGTATATGGGTAAAATCCTATGTAAACTAAGATGTATATGGGTAAAATCCTATGTAAACTAAGATGTATATGGGTAAAATCCTATGTAAACTAAGATGTATATGGGTAAAATCCTATGTAAACTAAGATGTATATGGGTAAAATCCTATGTAAACTAAGATGTATATGGGTAAAATCCTATGTAAACTAAGATGTATATGGGTAAAATCCTATGTAAACTAAGATGTATATGGGTAAAATCCTATGTAAACTAAGATGTATATGGGTAAAATCCTATGTAAACTAAGATGTATATGGGTAAAATCCTATGTAAACTAAGATGTATATGGGTAAAATCCTATGTAAACTAAGATGTATATGGGTAAAATCCTATGTAAACTAAGATGTATATGGGTAAAATCCTATGTAAACTAAGATGTATATGGGTAAAATCCTATGTAAACTAAGATGTATATGGGTAAAATCCTATGTAAACTAAGATGTATATGGGTAAAATCCTATGTAAACTAAGATGTATATGGGTAAAATCCTATGTAAACTAAGATGTATATGGGTAAAATCCTATGTAAACTAAGATGTATATGGGTAAAATCCTATGTAAACTAAGATGTATATGGGTAAAATCCTATGTAAACTAAGATGTATATGGGTAAAATCCTATGTAAACTAAGATGTATATGGGTAAAATCCTATGTAAACTAAGATGTATATGGGTAAAATCCTATGTAAACTAAGATGTATATGGGTAAAATCCTATGTAAACTAAGATGTATATGGGTAAAATCCTATGTAAACTAAGATGTATATGGGTAAAATCCTATGTAAACTAAGATGTATATGGGTAAAATCCTATGTAAACTAAGATGTATATGGGTAAAATCCTATGTAAACTAAGATGTATATGGGTAAAATCCTATGTAAACTAAGATGTATATGGGTAAAATCCTATGTAAACTAAGATGTATATGGGTAAAATCCTATGTAAACTAAGATGTATATGGGTAAAATCCTATGTAAACTAAGATGTATATGGGTAAAATCCTATGTAAACTAAGATGTATATGGGTAAAATCCTATGTAAACTAAGATGTATATGGGTAAAATCCTATGTAAACTAAGATGTATATGGGTAAAATCCTATGTAAACTAAGATGTATATGGGTAAAATCCTATGTAAACTAAGATGTATATGGGTAAAATCCTATGTAAACTAAGATGTATATGGGTAAAATCCTATGTAAACTAAGATGTATATGGGTAAAATCCTATGTAAACTAAGATGTATATGGGTAAAATCCTATGTAAACTAAGATGTATATGGGTAAAATCCTATGTAAACTAAGATGTATATGGGTAAAATCCTATGTAAACTAAGATGTATATGGGTAAAATCCTATGTAAACTAAGATGTATATGGGTAAAATCCTATGTAAACTAAGATGTATATGGGTAAAATCCTATGTAAACTAAGATGTATATGGGTAAAATCCTATGTAAACTAAGATGTATATGGGTAAAATCCTATGTAAACTAAGATGTATATGGGTAAAATCCTATGTAAACTAAGATGTATATGGGTAAAATCCTATGTAAACTAAGATGTATATGGGTAAAATCCTATGTAAACTAAGATGTATATGGGTAAAATCCTATGTAAACTAAGATGTATATGGGTAAAATCCTATGTAAACTAAGATGTATATGGGTAAAATCCTATGTAAACTAAGATGTATATGGGTAAAATCCTATGTAAACTAAGATGTATATGGGTAAAATCCTATGTAAACTAAGATGTATATGGGTAAAATCCTATGTAAACTAAGATGTATATGGGTAAAATCCTATGTAAACTAAGATGTATATGGGTAAAATCCTATGTAAACTAAGATGTATATGGGTAAAATCCTATGTAAACTAAGATGTATATGGGTAAAATCCTATGTAAACTAAGATGTATATGGGTAAAATCCTATGTAAACTAAGATGTATATGGGTAAAATCCTATGTAAACTAAGATGTATATGGGTAAAATCCTATGTAAACTAAGATGTATATGGGTAAAATCCTATGTAAACTAAGATGTATATGGGTAAAATCCTATGTAAACTAAGATGTATATGGGTAAAATCCTATGTAAACTAAGATGTATATGGGTAAAATCCTATGTAAACTAAGATGTATATGGGTAAAATCCTATGTAAACTAAGATGTATATGGGTAAAATCCTATGTAAACTAAGATGTATATGGGTAAAATCCTATGTAAACTAAGATGTATATGGGTAAAATCCTATGTAAACTAAGATGTATATGGGTAAAATCCTATGTAAACTAAGATGTATATGGGTAAAATCCTATGTAAACTAAGATGTATATGGGTAAAATCCTATGTAAACTAAGATGTATATGGGTAAAATCCTATGTAAACTAAGATGTATATGGGTAAAATCCTATGTAAACTAAGATGTATATGGGTAAAATCCTATGTAAACTAAGATGTATATGGGTAAAATCCTATGTAAACTATAAGTTGCAGGCCCATGACGCTGTAAACTAAAAGCTGTAGACTTAAGTTGGTAGACTATTAGCTACAGCCTCAGAATTCAGGTAACTGTAAACTAATGATTCAGAACTTGGGTAAACTATAATCCACGGACTCAAAACTCAGGTAAACTATTAACAATTGACTTACGACTCGTGTAAACTATAAAATCAAGTCACAAAACACACGTGCCATAAACAAGGAGGTATATGGTCAGGTGTTAGCTGGTGGGCTGGCCAGGTGTTAGCTGACTGGCTGGCCATGTGTTAGCTGATGGGCTGGCCATGCGTTAGCTGATGGGCTGGCCATGCGTTAGAAGACTGGCTGGCCAGGTGTTAGCTGATGGGCTGGCCCGGTGTTAGCTGATGGGCTGGCCAGGTGTTAGCTGATGGGCTAGCCGGATGAAGTGAGTTTTGACGTAAGAAAGATTCTTTCGTGTCGGTCACATGTCATTATCATAGTCAGATCATAACAAAATATGGAGCTAAAGTAACAGAGGAAACAAAGTGAAGAGGCAAAGTGATCTAAGAACTTTGGAAGGATGAT
>NC_092272.1:10942936-10995436 GCF_036320965.1 Panulirus ornatus
ACGCACCTCACCCAGACACAAGTGGTTCCCTCACCTCGCACATCAAACACACTCAGCCTACATCACACCCTTACATAAACACACTCTAGCTCTCCCTCGCTCACCTCCACACACTTCGTTTTCTTTATCTGAACGCACCTTAGCTGTAATCATCAGGTAAACACACCCTACACTTAATTCTTCTTTTCCTGCTCACTGTAGCTCACACACTTTACTCACACACACACACACACACACACACACACTCTGATGATCTTACAGTCAACACACTCTCACTGACCCACTTGGCCACAGACACTTCATGCCTCACACTTTTAGCCAGACGCACTCGAGCTGCTGTGGGCGGACTCATCCTCCAGGTGAAGTGCTTCCCCGAGGGTCAGCTGTTCTCCAGGTCCTCACTCGAGGCTAAACTCCCGGTGTGGCCTCGATCAAGGGTGAGGGTCTCCACCACCAGGCCTGGTGTACCTGGCTGACCTGGACCTGGTGTTACTGGTGTTACCTGGCTGACCTGGACCTGGTGTTAATGGCGGTACCTGGCTGACCTGGACCTGTTTGTGGCTTGGCTGACCACATATAGAACCATGATATACACATCAAACGAGGTGTTACGTGGTCATTGTCATGATTAAGGACAATCCGGTAGTTAGCAAGACTTCAGACGCACCTCACCACATACAGGCAGGCATGGGCCATCCACACCACCACGAGAAGGTAAAACATCTTAAACTCTACAACGAGAAAGAACTAGAGAAAGATGTTTGATCTAACCAGGCGAACTGATCGCTGGTATCATAGACCATATCCATGGAGGAGATATGGAAGTTGATTGTGTAGTAACAACCTGGAACATAACAAGAGGGTAACAAGCAACAACCCACAAGAGAGCAGTGGAGAAGCAATAACAACCCAATAAGTAAAATGAAAAACTTGCATCAGACATACACACAAACATTCAATAGCAACAATGATAAATGACAAGAAACATCCACATTAGATCAGGATTGATGTAGCAGGAGAGAACGAGAAAAACACTGTTGAGTTGTTCAAGCAAGACATGTGGTGAGCGCTACGTGCTAGCCCGACCTGATCACAAAGATTCATCATGGATGGTCGTAGGTAGACACGCTATCTATCCCACAAACGTAGAGAGCCTTCATGATGACACACATCCCTCCCGTAATTAGTTACCATCACCAGGAGTTATAGCCAATCATAACACTAGTTCACAAAACCATCAATTCCACTCTGGACCACGTCAAGCATCCCCCTCCCTCCCGGGAATTGCCTCTCTCCCCTCTTGCCTCGCCAATCATAACAGACCAGAGTTCTGGTGGTGTTCATCATGGAATCATTCATACCTTCATTATGATATCAAGTTAACCAACCCGTTATTCTAGAACAATGAATACATAAACATATGGTTGTTCTGGTAAAAATCTTGGACCTGATCCTGTGTGTGTATATGAGGTTATCATCACCTCTCTCTCTTCCATCCTCCTCCCATCCCACATCTTTCTCATCAGCTGCCGGACCCTCGCTCCTTGGATGTCATTGGCTCGTGTGTCATAGCCCCTCTTCCCCAGCGCTGAGTACTGGACGCCCGGCAAGTGAGGACCAGGTGGCCTCGCCTGGTGATGGCTCATACCAGACCAGGTCTCCCTGGTCAGTCAAGGATGGCATGCGGTCCTTCACTGATTCGTACTGGGTCGTGTCGTGCGACGTACACGTCATTCAGGAACATTTCTGCAGTGAAAAACGTGCACATGATGACGTGCAGTTGAGCAATAATTCATGGATGTAATGCGACAAAGCGGGTGGAGTAGATGGTATTGCAGTTGCATCTATTAAGCGAGGAGGTGACTCTGTTCAAACTACAGAAGCATAAGTTTGTCGAATATACCTGGTAAGTTGTATGGCAGGGTATTGATTGAAAGGATGATGGCGTGTGCAGAACATCACATCAAGGAGCAGTGTGGTTTCAGAAGTGGTAGAGGATGTGTGGATCAGGTGTTTGCTTTCAAGAATGTATGAGAGAAATACTTAGAAAAACAGATGGATTTGTACGTGTCATTGGTGGATCTGGAGAAGGCATATGATAGGGTGGATAGAGATGCTTTGTGGAAGATCTTAAGAGTATATGGTGAGGGAGGTAAGTTGCTAGAAGAAGTGAGAAGTTTTTAACAAGGGTATAAGGCATGTGTATGAGTAGGAAGAGAGGAAAGTGATTGGTTCTCAGTGAATGTCGGTTTGCGGCAGGGGTGTGTGTTGTCCCATTGGTTGTTTAATTTGTTTATGGATGAGGTTGTTTGGGAGGTGAATGCTAGAGTCGAGAGAGGGGCGAGTACGAAGTCTGTAGAGGATGAGAGGACCTGAAGGTTAGTGAGATACTGTTTGCTGATAATACAGCACTGGTGGCTGATTCCACTGATACTGTAGAAGTTGGTGACAGAGTTTGGAAGTGTGTGTAAAAGGAGAAGGCAAGGCTAACAGAGTTGAGGGACAGATTAGTAGGGATGTAAGTTTGAATGGAGAAAAATTGGAGGAAGTGAAGAGTTTTAGATATCTGGGAGTGGACATAGCAACAAATGGAACCATGGAAGTGGAAGTGAGTCACAGGGTGGGGGAGGGGGCGAAGGTTCTGGGAGCGATGAAGAATGTGTGGAAAGAGATAACGTTATCTGGGAGGGTTGAAATAGGTATGTTTAAAGAAACAGTAATTCCAACAATATCATATGGTTATGAGGCATAGGTTATAGATGGAGTTGTGCGGAGGAAGCTGGATGTGTTGGAAATGAGATGTTTGAGGACAATATGTGGTGTGAGGTGGTTTGATCGAGTAAGTAATGAAAGGGTAAGAGAGATGTGTGAAAGTAAAAAGGGTGTGGTTGAGAGAGCAGAAGAGGGTGTGCTGAAATGATTTGGACATATGGATAGAATGAGTGAGGAAAGATTGACAAAGAGGATAAATGTGTCAGGTGGAGGGAAGAAGGAGAAGCGGGAGACCAAATTGGAGGCGGACGGATGGAGTGAAAAATAATTTGAGCGATCGGGGACTAAACATGCAGGAGGGTAACTATTCGAATACTGATATTCGAATAGTCATTTCTCCTTTAGGGGCGATCATAGCCCATCGGAGGTTGGTATCATTTATGTATATATATATATATATATATATATATATATATATATATATATATATATATATATATATATATATATATATATGTGTGTGTGTGTGTATATATATATATATATATTTTTTTTTTTTTTGCCGCTGTCTCCCGCGTTTGCGAGGTAGCGCAAGGAAACAGACAACAGACGAAATAAATGGCCCAACCCACCCCCATGCACATGTATATACATACGTCCACACACGCAAATATACATACCTACACAGCTTTCCATGGTTTACCCCAGTCGCTTCACATGCCTTGATTCAATCCACTGACAGCACGTCAACCCCGGTATACCACATCGCTCCAATTCACTCTATTCCTTGCCCTCCTTTCACCCCCCTGCATGTTCAGGCCCCGATCACACAAAATCTTTTTCACTCCATCTTTCCACCTCCAATTTGGTCTCCCTCTTCTCCTCGTTCCCTCCACCTCCGACACATATATTCTCTTGGTCAATCTTTCCTCACTCATTCTCTCCATGTGCCCGAACCATTTCAAAACACCCTCTTCTGCTCTCTCAACCACGCTCTTTTTATTTCCACACATCTCTCTTACCCTTACGTTACTTACTCGATCAAACCACCTCACACCACATATTGTCCTCAAACATCTCATTTCCAGCACATCCATCCTCCTGCGCACAGCTCTATCCATAGCCCACGCCTCGCAACCATACAACATTGCTGGAACCACTATTCCTTCAAACATACCCATTATATATATATATATATATATAATCAGTATACGTTAATAAAGACCCGTTTACTGTTCCTGATTAATAAACTATCAATACTTAACATTGTTAATCTTTCGCGTGGTAGCCAAACAAAACGTCTGTGGCTGGAACTCAAAGAAACTTCAGCGCCAAGTCCTGGAAAGCCTGACAGACGCCTTCCATAAAGTTTTTCTTTTCAGGATGTAAATCGTCTATACATGGATGCAGCCGACGACTGAAGCGTGTAGGAGTATTGTTTTGGTGCGACTACGGGTACTGGAATCCTTATAAGGACGTACGCCTTGTGGTACTGGAATCCTTTATAGGTACAGGCGTCTAACGGCCACGACATCCTCTATAGGGACAGGCGTTAGGGGCACTGGAGGCCTTTATAAGGGGAGGTATCCACAGTTTCTAGTGGCATTTATAATGACAGGCTTCCAGTGACATTGGAAGCCACTATAAGGAGACAAGTCCAGGAGCACTGGAAGCTTAAAGAAGGGTATGAGTTTATGGTAGCGTCTGAAGACACGGCTTTCTGGAAGTTCCTGATGTTAGGTTCTGCAGCAGGAATTGGAACCACGGGTCTTCCTCAGCTTTTAATTGCAACTAACTCTGCCAGCTCTTGTTGTAAGGAGTTCTAGACAGAGCCTGGAACCATGGGTTTGATAGAGTACTGAAATGAGTTTCTTTCTGGTAAATCTTAAGGGTTCGACTCCAAGTCATTCTCATGTGTTGAGCCTCCAGCAGCTACTGAGCAAATATGATTCTGGTATTTCCAGATATTATTTCGCTGGAAAAAAGGATTCCAGACTTCTCTTGTAGAACCAAGCTTCCACTGAGCTCCTCCGTAAGGCACAAGGAGGTTAGATAAAGGATTGGAACTGTGTTTCCCAAAGAAAAGGAGGACACAAAAGCCGTGAGGAAGCATTAACAAAAGGTCCAGAGGCGCGCGACGGACGCCGACTAAGTCAACGAGGTACCTTCCAGGCACCAGGATAATGTTCACGACAACAATGGTGGCTGGAGAGGAAGAATGACAGGATTACCCAGGACGGAGGTGACATGTAACCTTGTTCCTGCAGGACGACGCCTTTCACTGACACCTTCCCCACTCATTCCAGTCCAGTCCAACACTTCCAGCCACAACCCTCCCGTTTAAACATTCCCAGTACAATAATATTCATCAGATACTCCGGTATTTGTGGCTTTATGGTTACACACACACACACACACGCACACTCATATATAAGGACTTCATCATGAGAAGCCACCTCGCACACAGCAGTAACCCACTACAGTCTACCAGTGTAGTTCACAAGCACTCCTGCCCAGATGAAAGTTGTAAACTTTCACAAGAACGTAAACTACATTTTTATGACCACTGCATCACTCAGTCGACGCTTAACACTTCATCTTCAAAACGGAGTCGCTAAACTACATATACAATAACAACATAACATGAATCTCACTCGTCAACATCTTACTGAAAACACGACAATACTACGACCCTACAAGACTACAGGCAACAGAAGTCATGTATATATGAGCTAATAATCCCTTCATACATTAGCAATGTACAGGACAAGGTAAGGTTCTACAGTTATTCTCTACCGCTCCACAAACGACCACACTCTCTACCTCCATCACTCTGTCCCAGGTTTGGAGACCTCAGGCAACGCCCCCAACCGTTGACTCAACGAGTTTGACCCTTACCCACCACACTACCACGTATGAACTCCGAGGGAACACGGTCCACCGATCAACACATCATCCACGTCACTGCTCTCATCTGTAACATTCCAAGATGTGATTCGCTACTGTTTTGTTGTTTATATTGTGTTGTATCATATAGAATATATTTGACTGAAGATGGACACTGTTAGCGTACCCGAAACGTCTCATGCATTTCAAGAATAAAGTGAAAATGAATACTATACCTGATAAAGGAAAACGTGTCGTGAGGGAAAATGGAAAGCCAGCAGAAAGCTTGTGAATGTAGCGCCCAGAAAGCCACCCACGTCCACGGGAGAGGATCTCAGGTCAGATAATTGGATGATGTATGTATGTCTGTCTCTTGAGGGTGAGTACATGGTAATTAAAGTGTAATTGTTGAATGTGGAAGTTGCTTTTTAGGAATAACGGGGCGTTGTAGTGTGCTGAGACGAAGTTTGTAATGTTGAAGAAAACGCAGACGAGAAAGCGTATCACGTACATACATGGGGAGTTTAATTTCAGATGGAAATGGGTCTGGTTGGTGGTGTGTAAGATTAGGTAGGAATGGCGGAAGTTTAATCCTAATCAGGACACTTCGATGTACAAATGTTTTAAGTGTTGTGTTTACTGTGTGAGGGAGATACGTGGTCATAGGTTGTTGAAATGTGAGGCAAAGGTTGGGTTGTGATATCTATTGTGTGATCAGTGGCTGGCCATGAGATGATATGGATGGGAAGGATCAAGTCCCGCTACAAAGAACTGAGTTCTAAAATTTTAAACAAAAGAATTGAAGGAGAAGCGTAACAGAGCGTGTGCGTTATCTATAATCCTTCGTCTGTGTCAAGCGAGACTATCGCCAGGTATGACCCAGGGAGCTCGAGAAGCTGACGTCATGATGCTCACGGTCCTCCCACTGTCGCACCTTATCTTGTGCATCTCGCACACCGCACTGTCGCACCCGACGCGTAAGGTCCTCGAGAGCAACTTGTTCTGATCCTTTGTTCCAGCAGACAGCCAGGGGTTCGGTCCGCCCCAAGGATCAATACAGTTTATGGTACAATGTGTCAGAGAAAGTACGTGGACTACCGAGCCTCACCTGTCGTGCACCACAATAATGTACGTGGACTACCGAGCCTCACCTGTCGTGCACCACAATAAGACTGATAGTGACGCTTTGTTGAAAGTGTTATAAACATATTGTGTGTGAGAATAGTTGGTTGTCAAAGTGAAGAGTTTGTATTAAGAGAGTAAGGTGTTTGTGCGAGTAGGAAGTAAGTAGGGTGAGTGGTGAACGTGGGTCACCATAAAGGCAGTGTGATGTCACCATGGCTGTTTAATCCATTTACGGATGGTGGAGTGGATGTCACGTGTGTGTGTTGTACGTCATGCCTAGAACTGTTGGTGTGTTATTCAGTGGAAGTGACTGTCCACTGACATGAGTGAAGGGTGTGAGGTGATTCATGTCAGCCTGCAACACGTCACACTTCCAGTGAAAAGATAAATTTGGAGGAGCTGTGTTGCTGCTGGCAGTAACGTCTCGTCACGTTACTTCTTGATACTGTAGACTGAGAAGTTGTGAGCAGGATTCGAACCCCTGTGGACTCGACCCCCAGGCAGCCCGGGTATGTGCCATAATGCTGACCAATATGTCTATATAATCTATGTACATCCAGTCCCTCCCATTCCTGGTTTTGCATTTAGTATATCTTAATTCCTATATGAAAACGCCTAAACAAGGAGATCTTTCTCACTATATTATGGATAAACATAAACGCCTTACAGAGGATCATCCTCTTTCTTATCTCTTCATTCATTTATCATTATGGTATTGAAAGTCTGGCAAGGAAAATGAAAATTCCAAAATGTATCGTATTTTCGTCGGCATGTTTTTCTGAGTATTTCGCTCCCGCAACGCCTTCATCTCCTCACTAATCTTCCGCGACTCAGGAATTGAGAACATCTCAATATTGAGCAGCGAATTTCTTCTTAATCTTCGACGTTGGCAGCAAAACTCATATTTCCTTGACCTAATCTTTTAGAGAAATTTTCGTATATATATATATATATATATATATATATATATATATATATATATATATATATATATATATATATATATATATATATATATATTTTTTTTTTTTTTTTTTTTTTTCAAACTATTCGCCATTTCCCGCATTAGCGAGGTAGCGTTAAGAACAGAGAACTGGGCCACTGAGGGAATACCCTCACCTGGCCCCCTTCTCTGTTCCTTCTTTTGGAAAATTAAAAAAAATTGAGAGGGGAGGATTTCCAGCCCCCCCGCTCCCTCCCCTTTTAGTCGCCTTCTACGACACGCAGGGAATACGTGGGAAGTATTCTTTCTCCCGTATCCCCAGGGATAATATATATATATATATATATATATATATATATATATATATATATATATATATATATATATATATATATATATATATATCGCATGACGTGTACGTACCATGTGATTCTGTTGTTGGAGTGTTATTGTAGGCAGAGCCACTTGGTGTTGGACACTGAGCCTTTATAATCTGCAGTGAGTCGTCTTGGCCAAGCCTCCTCCAGGAACCTCAGGATCGACCAATCTTATTTTCTTATTCTTTTCATTTTCTTTGATCTCGTGGTCGTTGACATTTTCTAAAGATGTATCAACTTTCCTCATCTCTATGACGTCATCGATTCTTTATCTCCGTGAGACACCCAATCTTCAGTTTCTCTTCTTTTCTTCCCTCTTGTGGTGCCCTGAGGTACGTTGCCAGGTCCTGCTGAAGGAGGTGCTACCTCAGGTCCTCCAGCCTCGTGTAGTGCTGACGAAGGAGGTGTTGCTGCAAGTCCTCACTACGAAACAATTATGACATTGTTCTGTAGGAGTTCTTGTTCATACTTCACCATCCTGAGTGAGCCTGAGGACGTGCTGAGGGAAGCTGAGGACCTGCTGAGGGAAGCTGAGGACCTGCTGAGGGAAGCTGAGGACCTGCTGAGGGAAGCTGAGGACCTGCTGAGGGAAGCTGAGGACCTGCTGAGTGAGCCTGAGGACCTGCTGAGGGAAGCTGAGGACCTGCTGAGGGAAGCTGAGGACCTGCTGAGGGAAGCTGAGGACCTGCTGAGGGAAGCTGAGGACCTGCTGAGGGAAGCTGAGGACCTGCTGAGGAAAGCTGAGGACCTGCTGAGGGAAGCTGAGGACCTGCTGAGGGAAGCTGAGGACCTGCTGAGGGAAGCTGAGGACCTGCTGAGGGAAGCTGAGGACCTGCTGAAGGAAGCTGAGGACCTGCTGAGGGAAGCTGAGGACCTGCTGAGGTAAGCTGAGGACCTGCTGAGGGAAGCTGAGGACCTGCTGAGGGAAGCTGGGGACCTGCTGAGGTAAGCTGAGGACCTGCTGAGGGAAGCTGAGGACCTGCTGAGTGAGCCTCAGGACCTGCTGAGTGAGCCTGAGGACCTGCTGAGGGAAGCTGAGGACCTGCTGAGGTAAGCTGAGGACCTGCTGAGGGAAGCTGAGGACCTGCTGAGGGAAGCTGAGGACCTGCTGAGGGAAGCTGAGGACCTGCTGAGGGAAGCTGAGTACCTGCTGAAGGAAGCTGAGGACCTGCTGAGTGAGCCTGAGGACCTGCTGAGGGAAGCTGAGGACCTGCTGAGGGAAGCTGAGGACCTGCTGAGGGAAGCTGAGGACCTGCTGAGGGAAGCTGAGTACCTGCTGAAGGAAGCTGAGGACCTGCTGAGAGAAGCTGAGGACCTGCTGAGGGAAGCTGAGGACCTGCTGAGGGAAGCTGAGTACCTGCTGAGGTAAGCTGAGGACCTGCTGAGGAAGGTATTGCTACATCTCCACCATGCTGAGGTAAGGTCGTGCCAGCTCGTCGTCAAGAGCGTGTGCGAGGCGTCCAGCCACCAGTCATGTTGTCAGCCCGATCCAGGAATTGGTCTTATGGGGACTGTTGACGATGGCGGGAGGACCCGTGTGAGCTGCAGAGGTGAGGAACACCAAGGAGGAGTAGGAGGAGGAGGAGGAGGAGTAGGAGGAGGAGGAGGAGGAAGATAAGAGATGCAAGGAAGACGGAAGACTAACATGGAGACAGAGACTCAAGTGGTAGGGTAGAAGAGACAGACACATAGGGAGAGACACAAGGATGTGGAGAGACATTATATTAGTCTAATAAACCCACATCAGTAGATGAGACGTGTCTCCTGGACGACCTCGTAGAACAGTTGTAGGTCGACATAACTGGACATGTTCACGAGAACATCACTGGTGCGTGAGACTCCATTACTCCACACCTGAAACTGATACACTCGTCTCACAGGAAAGTTTCCCCATAACTTTCTTCACTTCTCTCACGGTAACATACCTCCTGAACTGCACGTATTTCGTCATGCCTCAGGGGGCAGTCACGAGCCATTCAGGAGCCATTTAGGGGCCATTGAAGGGCCATTTAGTGGCCATTTAGGGGCCATTTAGGAGCTTTCCAGGAGCAACTCAGAAGCTATTCAGGGTCAATACTGAAACCGTTCAGTGACCATTTAATATGCTATTTTTCTAGTTCAAGAAACACGATAGATAACGTATGGTACCGACATGTGTGTGAGGGCTTTTCTCCTCACATCTATTATGGCAGATGTAGTGAGGTTGGACCTCGGAGCCCATACATCTGTAGTCTGTAAGTCTACATGAGGCTAACCCAGTGTGAACTATGGTCTACACTGGTCACCGGTCAGGTGTGTATCTCCCGTGGTGAGGGCGGCAGGTGGTAGGTGGGGCTGTAGCAAGTCCTGCTGGTTAGCGAGACACACTCAACCATCAGCTTTATTTGGAGGTGCAGCCTTCTGCAGCGTCGCAGGCGTGAGGTCCCTACCAGCAGGTGCAAGGGCTTCACCAGAGGGCGTGAGTGCTCCCCCAGCAGGCGTGAGGGATCCCCCAGCATACGTAAGGGCTCCCTCAGTAGGGATGAGGGCTCCCTTAGCAGAGATGGGGGCTGCCCTAGCAGACGATGCTCAGGGCTGGGAGATAACTTCGTCATCTCGTCGTCCTTCTTCGTCGGGAGTTCCTTGTGTCTCATGTTCCTCTGTGTGGCACGTCCCTCCCTCCTGCATGACCTGAAGGTCCTCCCTCACCCTCGCTGTCCTATATATTCCTCTGACTCTGTATATATATATATATATATATATATATATATATATATATATATATATATATATATATATATATATATATATTTGCTCATCTGTTTCTCTGTACAAAATTCTCATTATTCGTGTTTCTTTACGTGAAGACATAATGTCATTCTAATATTTTGATTGCTACAACTGTTTCTCTCTCTCTCTCTCTCTCTCTCTCTCTCTCTCTCTCTCTCTCTCTCTCTCTCTCTCTCTCTCTCTCTCTCTCTCTCTCTCTCTCTCTCTCTCTCTCTCTCTCTCTCTCTATATATATATATATATATATATATCACTCCAATGGACGTCTTACATCCTCTGAAGCGGCGGAGGATCATATCGTCGCGCCCAGGCTTCTTTCGCCAGCGTATTTCAGTGGTAAAATGTTCCTGGTGGACGCGGGGTATTACAAGGCTTACCCCAGCTGCTGCTGCTGCTGCCAGAGGTCATGCTCCCCCAGGGGTGGGGTCATCCTCCTGGGGTTGTACAGTTCCCTCTCCACACATATGTAAGTTTGTGCCCACATTATGTAGGCATACGTGTACTGACTATACATATGTACACAGTGTGTGTGTTGTACCTGTTGTGATGTGTGGAGGGAGGTAGGGGTAGGGGGGCATCATCCTGGGGAGGAAGAACATGGCTTCATGATGGGCAGTAGACGATACATCACGTTTTCCTCTTAAGAACTTACGTGGGATTTACTGGTAGAAAGAAAATGATTTGCGGTTGATTATGATGGAGCGACAGAGAGGCTGTGTAGACTACAGCAGTATATGGGTTGAGAACTGCCAGACGGCCATCACAGCAGAGAGCAGCATCATCCCCGTACAGTAACAGGAGCAACAGTAACAGGAACAACAGTAATACAGGAAGAACAGTAAACAGGAACAAAAGGTTGAGCCACCATAACAGCATGAGAAATAGTATCCGCCATAAGAGCAGTTCCCCCTGAGGCTACATCCATTAGACCTCCGTTCCGCTGGCTGTTGAAGGTCAAAGGTCAACCGGAAGGAGGACGAAAACAGAACACCGTAAAAAGAATAACAGAACCGTCATCCCCAGTGCCTGGCCGACCCCTGGGAGAAACAGGGAATGAAATGAAGAACACTGAGCCATCCACACTGAGTCAGATCACCATCCACACTGAGCCATCCACACTGAGTCAGATCACCATCCACACTGAGCCATCCACACTGAGTCAGATCACCATCCACACTGAGCCATCCACACTGAGTCAGATCACCATCCACACTGAGCCATCCACACTGAGTCAGATCACCATCCACACTGAGCCATCCACACTGAGTCAGATCACCATCCACACTGAGCCATCCACACTGAGTCAGATCACCATCCACACTGAGCCATCCACACTGAGTCAGATCACCATCCACACTGAGCCATCCACACTGAGTCAGATCACCATCCACACTGAGCCATCCACACTGAGTCAGATCACCATCCACACTGAGCCATCCACACTGAGTCAGATCACCATCCACACTGAGCCATCCACACTGAGTCAGATCACCATCCACACTGAGCCATCCACACTGAGTCAGATCACCATCCACACTGAGCCATCCACACTGAGTCAGATCACCATCCACACTGAGCCATCCACACTGAGTCAGATCACCATCCACACTGAGCCATCCACACTAAGTCAGATCACCATCCACACTGAGCCATCCACACTGAGTCAGATCACCATCCACACTGAGACATCATCCACATATCATCCACACTGGAAGAAAAGGTTATTAGATCTCAAAGGAAAATGATAATCTCGTAAGATAAGAGAGGAGAGACCCTGTCAACACTGGGGGATGAAGCCATCAAGTTGGCCTGGAATGTTGACACCGTCACACATCCACACGGTGGTGCCCCTGGGGGGAGGGGGGGTTGTACTGGCCGACTCGATGATATTACGAGAGAGAGAGAGAGAGAGAGAGAGAGAGAGAGAGAGAGAGAGAGAGAGAGAGAGAGAGAGAGAGAGAGAGAGCTGAGTGGGAGGGAATTAACTGTAATCTTACAGAAGAAATAAGATCTAGGTGAGTTGTGGCAGAAAGAAAAAGTTTCATGCTCTGGTTTTATTGCCTCTTGCTGGGTGATTATATATATATATATATATATATATATATATATATATATATATATATATATATATATATATATATTTTTTTTTTTTTTTTTTTTTTTCTTACTATTCGCCATTTCCCGCGATAGCGAGGTAGCGTTAAGAACAGAGGACTGGGCCTTTGAGGGAATATCCTCACCTGGCCCCCTTCTCTGTTCCTTCTTTTGGAAAATTAAAAAAAAAAACGAGAGGGGAGGATTTCCAGCCCCCCGCTCCCTTCCCTTTTAGTCGCCTTCTACGACACGCAGGGAATACGTGGGAAGTATTCTTTCTCCCCTATCCCCAGGGATAATATATATATATATATATAACATCCAAAAGAGAGACTTTTGGATGTTAATGTGCTGAGATGTGCAACTGAAGGGTTGTCTGATCATTATCTTGTGGAGGCGAAGGTGAAGATTTGTAGGGGTTTTCAGAAAAGAAGAGAGAATGTTGGAGTGAAGAGAGTGGTGAGAGTAAGTGAGCTTGGGAAGGAGACTTGTGTGAGGAAGTACCAGGAGAGACTGAGTACAGAATGGAAAAAGGTGAGAAAAAAGGAGGTAAGGGGAGTGGGGGAGGAATGGAATGTATTTAGGGAAGCAGTGATGGCTTGCGCAAAAGATGCTTGTGGCATGAGAAGCGTGGGAGGTGGGTTGATTAGAAAGGGTAGTGAGTGGTGGGATGAAGAAGTAAGACTATTAGTGAAAGAGTAGAGAGAGGCATTTGGACGATTTTTGCAGGGAAAAAATGAAAATGAGTGGGAGATGTATAAACGAAAGAGGCAGGAGGTCAAGAGAAAGGTGCAAGAGGTGAAAAAGAGGGCAAATGAGAGTTGGGGTGAGAGAGTATCATTAAATTTTAGGGAGAATAAAAAGTTGTTTTGGAAGGAGGTAAATAAAGTGCGTAAGACAAATGAGCAAATGGGAACTTTAGTGAAGGGGGCTAATGGGGAGTTGGTAACAAGTAGTGGTGATGTGAGGAGATGGAATGAGTATTTTGAAGGTTTGTTGAATGTGTTTGATGATAGAGTGGCAGATATAGGGTGTTTTGGTCGAGGTGGTGTAGAAAGTGAGAGGGTTAGGGAAAATGATTTGGTAAACAGAGAAGAGGTAGTAAAAGCTTTGCGGAAGATGAAAGCCGGCAAGGCAGCAGGTTTGGATGGTATTGCAGTGGAATTTATTGAAAGGGTGGGTGACTGTATTGTTGACTGGTTGGAAAGGTTATTTAATGTATGTATGACTCATGGTGAGGTGCCTGAGGATTGGCGGAATGCGTGCATAGTGCCATTGTACAAAGGCAAAGGGGATTAGAGTGAGTGCCCAAATTACAGGGGTATAAGTTTGTTGAGTATTTCTGGGAAATTATATGGGAGGGTATTGACTGAGAGGGTGAAGGCATGTACAGAGCATCAGATTGGGGAAGAGCAGTGTGGTTTCAGAAGTGGTAGAGGATGTGTGGATCAGGTGTTTGCTTTGAAGAATGTATGTGAGAAATACTTAGAAAAGCAAATGGATTTGTATGTAGCATTTATGGATCTGGAGAAGGCATATGATAAAGTTGATAGAGATGCTCTGTGGAAGGTGTTAAGAATATATGGTGTGGGAGGCAAGTTGTTAGAAGCAGTGAAAAGTTTTTATCGAGGATGTAAGGTATGTGTACGTGTAGGAAGAGAGGAAAGTGATTGGTTCTCAGTGAATGTAGGTTTGCGGCAGGGGTGTGTGATGTCTCCATGGTTGTTTAATTTGTTTATGGATGGGGTTGTTAGGGAGGTGAATGCAAGAGTTTTGGAAAGAGGGGTAAGTATGAAGTCTGTTGTGGATGAGAGAGCTTGGGAAGTGAGTCAGTTGTTGTTCGCTGATGATACAGCGCTGGTGGCTGATTCATGTGAGAAACTGCAGAAGCTGGTGACTGAGTTTGGTAAAGTGTGTGAAAGAAGAAAGTTAAGAGTAAATGTGAATAAGAGCAAGGTTATTAGGTACAGTAGGGTTGAGGGTCAAGTCAATTGGGAGGTAAGTTTGAATGGAGAAAAACTGGAGGAAGTAAAGTGTTTTAGATATCTGGGAGTGGATCTGGCTGCGGATGGAACCATGGAAGCGGAAGTGAGTCATAGTGTGGGGGAGGGGGCGAAAATTCTGTGAGCCTTGAAGAATGTTTGGAAGTCGAGAACATTATCTCGGAAAGCAAAAATGGGTATGTTTGAAGGAATAGTGGTTCCAACAATGTTGTATGGTTGCGAGGCGTGGGCTATGGATAGAGTTGTGCGCAGGAGGATGGATGTGCTGGAAATGAGATGTTTGAGGACAATATGTGGTGTGAGGTAGTTTGATCGAGTAAGTAATGTAAGGGTAAGAGAGATGTGTGGAAATAAAAAGAGTGTGGTTGAGAGAGCAGAAGAGGGTGTTTTGAAATGGTTTGGTCACATGGAGAGAATGAGTGAGGAAAGATTGACCAAGAGGATATATGTGTCAGAGGTGGAGGGAACGAGAAGTGGGAGACCAAACTGGAGGTGGAAAGATGGAGTGACAAAGACTTTGAGTGATCGGGGCCTGAACATGCAGGAGGGTGAAGGCGTGCAAGGAATAGTGAATTGGAACGATGTGGTATACCGGGTCGACGTGCTGTCAATGGATTGAACCAGGGCATGTGAAACGTCTGGGGTAAACCATGGAAAGTTGTGTGAGGCTTGGATGTGGAAAGGGAGCAGTGGTTTCGGTGCATTATTACATGACAGCTAGAGACTTAGTGTGAACGAATGGGGCCTTTCTTGTCTTTTCCTAGCGCTACCTCGCACACATGAGGGGGGAGAGGGTTGTTATTCCATGTGTGGCGGGGTGGCGATGAGAATGAATAGAGGCAGACAGTATGAATTATGTACATGTGTGTATATGTAAATGTCTGTGTGTGTATATATATATATATATATATATATATATATATATATATATATATATATATATATATATATATATATATATATATATATATATATATATATATATATATATATATGTATACATCGAGTTGTATAGGTATGTATATTTGCGTGTGTGGACGTGTATGTATATACATGTTTATGTGGGTGGGTTGGGCCATTCTTTCGTCTGTTTCCTTGCGCTACCTCGCTAACGCGGGAGATTGTCTCCATGAAACATGTCGTGCCACATGTGTAGAAAAATTACATGTTAAATAGAATCATATGAACTGCCATTGAACTGCGATTTCATCTTCATGCTACCATCACAGACTGGTGTGATCATCATATTATAGAGGTAAACATGGAGGTGTTATATGCTAATATAAGTCGATCTCGTGTGGTAAAATCAATTTACACAACAACCTTCACCAGATGGTCTAGGTGGCAGAGGTCAGCATGTTGTATGTGTGTTGTATGTGGAGATCTACAGGTCTACAGCCTCACAGACACACTGACGACTGTAGTGTCGTAATGATGGCACGTCTCTCACTCTACATAATTCTACAATTCTACCCTACGATTCTGTGTGAGATGTAGGTACACAACCATTACCTGTCCACCTACTCCAATATTTGTGTGTCCCGCGGTGGTACAACTGGTGGCTATCTGTTGTGAAAATGGAGGAAGTGACGGAACTGTGCAGGAGTGAAAAATGTAGATGAGAACTGGATGTTTATGTATCTACAACTGTCTGTTATGTTGTGTATGTGAGAGAGAGAGAGAGAGAGAGAGAGAGAGAGAGAGAGAGAGAGAGAGAGAGAGAGAGAGAGAGAGAGAGAGAGAGAGAGAGAGAGAGAGAGAGAGAGAGAGAGAGAGAGAGAGAGAGAGAGAGAGAGAGAGAGAGAGAGAGAGAGAGAGAGAGAGAGAGAGAGAGAGAGAGAGAGAGAGAGTACACCAGGAAGTGTTCAATATTTGATGGCGTACGGCTGACATTCAAGTGTAGCCCTACAACAGGAGCGGATACATCCTACAACAGCTGCTGGGAGGGAGTTGTACACTGGTGTGGCCCCATATCCTGAACCATCTCGGTTATCATAACACACCACAGTCTTCTGTATGTTCTCCTCATCAACAGGTTCTTCAGTCAATTGATTCCATTGATCTTACACCATAACATTAGTTGTTCACATGTTATCTAACGAGTCTGTCCTTTAAGTCATGTTATGTTGTCTGACTGTTCAATCTCTTCATCTGTACAAGAACTGTTCACTGCCTGAATCGTCAAAGTCATTTAAAAGCTTAATGGACGTGATCAGGTTTCCCTCAACTCTTCTCTCCTCCATAGTGGGCAGATTTCAAGCCTCTGAAC
The DNA here is from genome assembly GCF_036320965.1 of Panulirus ornatus. Lineage (NCBI taxonomy): Eukaryota > Metazoa > Arthropoda > Malacostraca > Decapoda > Palinuridae > Panulirus > Panulirus ornatus. Next base: position 10,960,115 of record NC_092272.1, read on the forward strand.
TTTCCTTTTCATTCATGTTTATTCATTCTGGTGTCATCACTGTTGTCCTCCTATGTAGCTGTTCTAATAGTTATCTGTGCCTCAGTGTGTGTCGTGAGTCAACTTGATAAACTTACTTATTTTCGGCCGAATGTAAGATGTGACCAGATAAGGGACGGTGCCTACACACTGACACACACACACACACACACACACACACACACACACACACACACACACACACACACACACACACAGATCCTGCACCTAACATACCGCCAGATGATCATCATATTGACACCTTCGTTCCCTCTGCTCACTCCTCACCACTTTACATTTGCTTGGGCTGAATTTCGTGAACTATGTGTCCGACCCACTGTGGAGTCTGTGTGGGTCCCCTTGTTAGCTGGTGCACTCTCCCTGGCTCCTCACATCCCTGGTGATCTGTGCATCATCTGGACACAGTCAGGTGGGAGAGCGTACCTTCTAGCTTGTCACTTACGTAGATCAAGTGAAGTAATGGTCCCGAGTTACGGCACCCACCCGACACATGACCTCCTCTGACGTCTCTCTTGTTTCCTGCCACTAAGATCATCTCCCCAACTATTGAGGTAGTCTCCCCATTATGATTCACTCAGCCTCCCCGCTGAAGTAGTCTCCCCATTATCATTCACTTAGCCTCCCCACTGAAGTAGTCTCCCCATTATCATTCACTCAGCCTCCCCACTGAAGTAGTCTCCCCATTATGATTCACTCTGCCTCCCCACTGAAGTAGCCTCCTCGTCATCATCCACTCTACCTCCCCACGCAGTGTGTTGTCAAGTTATCTCTCATATTGATAACTTGTGGTCTGTAGGAAGTCATTCATTTGTTTTCTGATAATTTCTTCTGGTGCCCCACAGACCACACTCCCCACATGAGGCCACACTCTTGATCACCGCCTCCTCCCGGTGTGTGTGTGTGTGTGTGTGTGTGTGTGTGTGTGTGTGTGTGTTACTGGACACTTCCCTCACCGAGGATGCATCATCGAAGGTAAACGAAAAGGAAAAAAGGTCTCTTCGAGGACTTCTCACGTCAAAGGGACCATCATTCTCCTGCTCCTGACTGCTGCGCAGTTTTGAAGCTTCAGTAGGGCTAGAGAGTGGTGTGGGGGCGTATGAATGATGAAAACATTGTGTGTACGTATATATGGACGTACAACCCTCCTGCATGACCCACACCAACACATGCTGTCATACAAGTTCATGACACATGTATCTGTCATGCTCACACCAGGTACGAGGGTCATGATACGTGTGTCTGTCATGCACACACCAGTACCGGGGTCATGACACACAAGTACCAGGGTCAGTCTGTGGAAGGGAAAAGTTCACCTTTAACGTGACCCGATCCAGTACTGGCCAGGTTATCCTGGATCAGCAACAGGTGTGGCAACAGTAGTGGCCAGGTTATCTCACGACTTGTGTCTCGCTGTATGTGTAGATATCTCACCCCCGTATAGACCTATCTCCCCTTTGTGTCTACCCGTATAGAGCCATCTCACTCTTAGTATCCCCCGTGTAGAGCTATCTCATTCTCAGTGTCTCCTCATGTAGAGCTATCTCACTCTTAGTATCCCCCGTGTAGAGCTATCTCACCCTTCGTGTCTCCCCATGTAGAGCTATCTCACCCTTCGTGTCTCCCGCTCCACATTTCATCTTTCCCTCAACCTTTGCCCTTTGTTCCCTCCTCAATTTCCTGCCCATGTTTTGCCGTGACCTTTGACCTGCCTTTTACTCTCTGTCTCCCTATTAATGTCTTATTCCTTGCACTACTTGATTCCTTGACCTTGATCTTGACCTTGACCTGGAACTTTACCATGATATTGACTTTGACATTACTCTCATTTTTCTCTCCTTGTACTGCCCCGCCGACCCCGCCTCACGTCTGCAGGGTTGGTCCAGCGTTCGTTGGCGGTGGTGGTGGTGGGGGTCAACATCCAGGTGCCTCATACGCTTACTACGCTCTCCTCATCACTCACAATTGTTGTTTGTGGAACTGATTTCCTTTTCCTTTAGCACTTCCTTCTTATTCTTATTCATACTTCTTATTTATACTTGCTCGCCTTCATCCATTTCCGGCGCCAGGTGATAGAAGAAGGAAGTCCACATCCGCTCTCATCCATACACGAGTTGTCATGTGTAATGCACCGAAACCACACCTCCCTATCCACATCCAGGCCCCACAAACCTTTCAATGGTTTACCCCAGACGGTTCACATGCCCTGGTTCAATCCATTGACAGGACGTCGACCTCGGTATACCACATCGTTCCAATTCACTCTATTCCGTGCATGCCTTTCACCCTCCTGCATGTTCAGGGCCCGAGTGCTCAAAATCTTTTTCACTCCATCCTTCTATATCCAATTTGGTCTCCCGCTTCTCCTTGTTCCCTCCACCTCTGACACATATATCCTCTTTGTCAACCTTTCGTCACTCATTCTCTCCATATGTCCAAACCATTTCAACATACCCTCTTCTGCTCTCTCAACCACACTCTTTCCACATATATCTCTTACCCTTTTATAACTTATTCGATCAAACCACTTCACTATATATTGTCCTCAAACATTTCATTTCCAACACATTCACCCTCCTCCGTACAAACCTATCTATAGTTCATGCCTCGCAACCATATAATACTGTTGGAATCACTATTCCTTCAAACATACCTATTTCTGCCCTCCAAGATAACGTCGTCTCCTTCCACACATTCTTCATCGCTCCCAGAACCTTCGCCCCCTTCCCCACCCTGTGACTAACGTTCGTTTCCATGATTCCATTCGTTGCCAAGTCCACTTCCAGACATCTAAAACGCTTCACTTCCTCCAATTCTTCTCCATTCAAACTGACATCCCAATTAACTTGTCCCTCAACCCTACTAAGCTTAACAACTTTGCTTTTATTCACATACACTCTCAACTTTCTCCTTTCACACACTTTTCCAAACTCAATCACCAACACCCATAGTTTCTCACTCGAATCAGCCACCAGTGCTGTATCATAAGCGAACAACTGACTCACTTTTCAGTCCCTTTCATACGCAATAGACTGCAAACTCGCCCCTCTCCCCAAAACTCTTCCACACCACCCCAACCAAAACACCCTACATCTGCCACTATATCAACAGACACATTCAGCAGCCCTTCAAAATACTCATTTCATCCCCTCTTCACTTCATCACCGCCTATTATCACTTCCCCCTTGCCCCCTCACCAATGTCCCTATTTGTTCTTTTGTCTTTCGCACACTATTTATCTCCTTCTAAGATATCTTCCTATTCTCCCTAAAGTTTAATGATACTCTCTTACCCCAACCCTTATTTGCCCTCTTTTTCAACCCCTGCACCTTCCTCTTGACCTCGGCCGCATTCTCTTGTACCAATCATTTGCACTCTTTCCTTTTAAATACCGCCCCAAACGCCTGCCTTCTTTATTTCATTATCAAATTTATTTCTTCCCGCCACTCATTACCCTTTCTGACCTACTCACCTCCCACTTTTCTCATGCCACATGCATCTCTTGCACATGTCGTCAATGCTTTCCTAAATATATCCCATTCCTACCCCTCACGTCCTTTGCTCTCACCTTTGGCCATTCTACACTCAATCTCTCCCGGTACTTCCTCACACAAGCCTCCTTTCCAAACTCACTTACACTCACCACTCTCTTCACCCCTATATTGTCTCCTCTTTTTCGAAATCCTCTTTAAATCTTCAACTTCGCCTTTACAAGATAGTATTCAGACATCTCACCAGCTGCCCCTCTTAACAAATTTACATCCCAAAATCTCTCTTTTGCGCACCTGTCAGTTAATACGTAACCCAGTAATGCCCATTAATCATCTCTCGTACTTGTGTATATCTCTCTTTTCAAACCAGGTAATCCCAACCACAAGTCTTTGTTTCAACACACAAATCCACAAGCTCTTAACCATTTCCATTCACAACACTGAATACTCCATGTACACTAATCATACCCTCAACTGCCACATTACTCACCTTCGCATTCAAATCACCCATGATTAATGTACACACACACACACACACACACACACACACACACACACACACACACACACACACACACACACACACACACATGTCTGATGATCTATCATGGTTCATCTTATCTATTTTGTGACACTTGTTCTTCTTTCTCATCTGTCATATGTAAACATCAGTTCGTGTCGCAGTGTGGTTGTGTCCCCTGTGTGTACAGTGTAGTTGTGTCCCCCGTGTGTATAGTGTGGTTGTGTCCCCCGTGTGTACAGTGTAGTTGTGTCCCCCGTGTGTACAGTGTGGTTGTGTCCCCCGTGTGTACAGTGTAGTTGTGTCCCCCGTGTGTACAGTGTGGTTGTGTCCCCCGTGTGTACAGTGTCGCAGTGTGGTTGTGTCCCCCGTGTGTACAGTGTAGTTGTGTCCCCCGTGTGTATAGTGTGGTTGTGTCCCCCGTGTGTACAGTGTAGTTGTGTCCCCCGTGTGTACAGTGTGGTTGTGTCCCCCGTGTGTACAGTGTCGCAGTGTGGTTGTGTCCCCCGTGTGTACAGTGTGGTTGTGTCCCCCGTGTGTACAGTGTGGTTGTGTCCCCCGTGTGTACAGTGTAGTTGTGTCCCCCGTGTGTACAGTGTGGTTGTGTCCCCCGTGTGTACAGTGTGGTTGTGTCCCCCGTGTGTACAGTGTGGTTGTGTCCCCCGTGTGTACAGTGTCGCAGTATGGTTGTGTCTCCCGTGTGACATGTGTATTCACCCTGAAGTAGTCGCATGTAGTCTGATCTACCCGTGTGTACAGTTGTCACCTTGCATTAATCACCCATGTTATGTACCCACACACCCGACATCCCCACCGACATGCAGCCCCCAACATTCACCCGTATGTACAGTGTGCTTGTGTCCCTCTGTGTCATGTTCATTCGCATGTGGTTGTGTCCCGTGTGTACAGTGTGGTTTGTGTCCCCCGTGTGTACAGTGTGGTTGTGTCCCGTGTGTACAGTGTGGTTGTGTCCCCCGTGTGTACAGTGTCCAGTGTGGTTGTGTCCCCCGTGTGTACAGTGTAGTTGTGTCCCCCGTGTGTACAGTGCAGTGTGTTGTGTCCCCCGTGTGTACAGTGTAGGGTTTTGTCCCCGTAGTGTACAGTGTGGTTGTGTCCCCCGTGTGCTGTGTTTGTGTCCCCGTTGTACCGTAGTGTGGTTGTGTCCCCCGTGTGTACAGTGTGGTTGTGTCCCCCGTGTGTACAGTGTGGTTGTGGTCCCCCGTGTGTACAGTGTGGTTGTGTCCCCCGTGTGTACAGTGTAGTTGTGTCCCCCGTGTGTACAGTGTGGTTGTGTCCCCCGTGTGTATAGTGTGGTTGTGTCCCCCGTGTGTACAGTGTAGTTGTGTCCCCCGTGTGCACAGTGTAGTTGTGTCCCCCGTGTGTACAGTGTGGTTGTGTCCCCCGTGTGCACAGTGTGGTTGTGTCCCCCGTGTGCACAGTGTGGTTGTGTCCCCCGTGTGCACAGTGTAGTTGTGTCCCCCGTGTGCACAGTGTAGTTGTGTCCCCCGTGTGTACAGTGTAGCAGGAGTCAGGTAGTATGAGCGGTGCTCCCCCAGGGTTGGCCTCCCGATCCTTGAGCATCGAACCCTTCCAGTCTTAAGCTGGGTCGATGACCAGATCGATATGCTCTCCTCCTTAACCCAGGTGCTTCCCTAAAAGGTCCAGGGTTTCGTCTCCTCCAACGTCCTGGGACGGTTTCTCACTACACAGGGCCGTCCTGTCCCATGTGCCACCGTCCCAGGATGGTTCCTCACTACATAGGGCCGTCCTGTCCCATGTGCCACCGTCCCAGGATGGTTCCTCACTACATAGGGCCGTCCTGTCCCATGTGCCACCGTCCTGGGACGGATCCTCACAACCTAAGACCGTCTCATCCCACGTATTATCGTCCCTGGACAGTTACCTGACCATCCAACCATCTGTTGTATTTCCCCTCACAATTCTTGTCTTTTCCCCTCCTTACAGTTTGAATATTCTTTTCATAATGGTTTATTTTGTTACATTTTTTTCCTGAAAATGTAATCTTAATACAAGGAAAGATCTGTGTTATGTACTGTCTTCTAATGTTATATGAGATCATGTATAGGATTCCTAGATATTGAATGATTATAACTATTATCATTATCATTGTTATGATGATCATTATCATTATGATAATCCCACGTTTGTGTGTCTTTATAACTGCTCTCTGTTTTTCCCTAATGGTTCATATTTATCTGAGGTACGTCATGTGTACATGTCAAAGCTTATAGCATCTCTCATCTATTTCATCTAATTCTAAATCTTCCCAGATTATCAATGTCTCATTACCTCACCATTATCTCTGTCTCACTATGTTCTCGATCATAACTTTTCTTTCACAATCTTTTTACCATTATTCATCTATATTCATCTATCTATCTATCATTATCTTTCTATCAGTATACAAATCTCACTCAACATCCCTCAACTCACTTACCTTCTCCCTCTTGCTCTCCCTCCCTCCCTCACTGCACCTTACATCTTCACTCTCCCACAATATAGAGAAGGAGTCTCATTCTCCATCACTTATTTCGTGACCATCATTGTAGACACAGTTATAACCACACCCACCTTGTGACCTACCTGATCCACAACACAACACGCAGGTACCCTCCTCCATGACTCTCTCACGGCTACACCACTGGTGAGACAAGCACTTCAGTGGTTCAGCAGTACACTCCAACCACTGGAGTCACCCTCCAACAACCACCAACCTTAATCTGCAAGCCTCCAACAACCACTGGACTTATCCTCCAACCCTCCAACAACCACTGGACTTATCCTCCAGACCTCAAACAACCATTGGCCTCATCTTCCAACTATCCAACAACCACTGTCGTCACTCTCGAATCCTCCAACAACCACTGGCCTTACTTACCCTCCAACCCTCCAACAACCACTGGCCTTACCCTCCAACCCTCCAACAACCACTGGCCTTACCCTCCAACCCTCCAACAACAACTGGCCTTACTTACCCTCCAACCCTCCAACAACCACTGGCCTTACCCTCCAACCCCCCAACAACCACTGGCCTTACTTACCCTCCAACCCTCCAACAACCACTGGCCTTACCCTCCAACGCCCCAACAACCACTGGCCTTACTTACCCTCCAACCCTCCAACAACCACTGGCCTTACCCTCCAACCCCCCAACAACCACTGGCCTTACTTACCCTCCAACCCTCCAACAACCACTGGCCTCACTCACCAACAACCACTACACATCACCTGGGCCAGACGTGTGGTCGTATAGAGACAGTCTTTCCTCTACCACAACTCTCACTTTTCTCTTCCTCTCCACCATCTCTTCCTCTCCACCATCTCTTCCTCTCCACCATCTCTTCCTCTCCACCATCTCTTCCTCTCCACCATCTCTTCCTCTCCACCAACTCTTCCTCTCCACCATCTCTTCCTCTCCACCATCTCTTCCTCTCCACCATTTCTTCCTCTCCACCATCTCTTCCTCTCCACCATCTCTTCCTCTCCACCATTTCTTCCTCTCCACCATCTCTTCCTCTCCACCATTTCTTCCTCTCCACCAACTCCTCCTCTCCACCATCTCTTCCTCTCCACCATTTCTTCCTCTCCACCATTTCTTCCTCTCCACCATTTCTTCTCCCTTATGTTTGGTTTATCATCCTCTACAATGACCTGCACGATACTGCTTGTGTTGGTTTACAGTTGTTTACAGTTGTTTACAGTTGATTTACCACATCAGGCGGTGTTGATGGCTTTGTTTGTTTGATGTCTCTGTTTTCCTGAGTCTTTCTATATGTGTGTGATTACTAATGTTTATGTTTCTTTATTTACTTGTTTGTTTGTTTGTTTGTACGCTGAAAGAAATTCTCTGGTGAAGGTCGACCGTGAGAAATGTTGATGTGGTTGGTGACTTGTAAGACAACTTTACTTGTGTTCATTTTGTTCTATTCTGATGTTGTACTTGTTTGTGTTTTGTTGTTTGTGTAGTTATTGACCTCCGCCCAGGACTAGATACATTTCTTTAGACGTTCTTCGAAAGTTCTCGATGAACACACACCCACACACAGACACACAGACACACACACAGACACACAGACACACACCCACACCCACACACACACACACACACACACCGTCTCTGCCTGTACGCACCTCCAGCAGCCTCACACCGGCCACCTCCTGCATGTACGCACCTCACACCAGCCACCTCCTGCATGTACGCACCTCACACCAGCCACCTCCTGCATGTACGCACCTCACACCAGCCACCTCCTGCCTGTACGCACCTCCTGCATGTACGCACCTCACACCGGCCACCTCCTGCATGTACGCACCTTCTGCATGTACGCACCTCACACCGGCCACCTCCTGCCGTCCACCTCTTCATATGACAATGAGTGACGGTGATCGGGGTAGTGTGAGCCAGGTGTGGTCAGCCACTGAAGAACTCACCATGTGTGGTCCAGCCACTGAAGAATCACCAGTGTGTGGTTCCAGCCACTGAAGAACTCACCATGTGTGGTCCAGCCACTGAAGAACTCACCAGTGAGTGGTCCAGCCACTGAGAACTCACCAGTGTTGTGGTCCAGCCACTGAGTAACACCAGTGTGTGGTCCAGCCATGAAGAACTCACCAGTGTTGTGGTCCAGCCACTGAAGGAACTCACCAGTGTGTGGTTCCAGCCACTGAGGAACTCACCAGTGTTGTGGTCCAGCCACTGAGAACTCACCAGTGTTGTGGTCCAGCCACTGAGTAACACCAGTGTGTGGTCCAGCCACTGAGAACTCACCAGTGTGTGTCCAGCCACTGAAGACTCACCAGTGTGTGGTTCCAGCCACTGAAGACTCACCAGTGTGTGTCCAGCCACTGAAGACTCACCAGTGTGTGGTTCCAGCCACTGAGAACTCACCAGTGTTGTGGTCCAGCCACTGAGTAACACCAGTGTGTGGTCCAGCCATGAAGAACTCACCAGTGTTGTGGTCCAGCCACTGAAGAACTCACCAGTGTTGTGGTCCAGCCACTGAGTAACACCAGTGTGTGGTCCAGCCATGAAGAACTCACCAGTGTTGTGGTCCAGCCACTGAGAACTCACCAGTGTTGTGGTCCAGCCACTGAGTAACACCAGTGTGTGGTCCAGCCATGAAGAACTCACCAGTGTTGTGGTCCAGCCACTGAAGAACTCACCAGTGTTGTGGTCCAGCCACTGAGTAACACCAGTGTGTGGTCCGTCCACTGAAGAACTCACCATGTGTGGTCCAGCCACTGAGAACTCACCAGTGTTGTGGTCCAGCCACTGAGTAACACCAGTGTGTGGTCCAGCCACTGAGAACTCACCAGTGTTGTGGTCCAGCCACTGAGAACTCACCAGTGTTGTGGTCCAGCCACTGAGTAACACCAGTGTGTGGTCCAGCACTGAAGAACTCACCAGTGTGTGGTTCCAGCCACTGAAGACTCACCAGTGTGTGGTCCAGCCATGAAGAACTCACCAGTGTGTTGGTCCAGCCACTGAAGAACTCACCAGTGGTGTGGTCCAGCCACTGAAGACTCACCAGTGTGTGGTCAGCCACTGAAGAACTCACAGTGTGTGGTCCAGCCACTGAGGAACTCACCAGTGTGTGGTCCGTCCACTGAAGAACTCACCAGTGGTGTGGTCCAGCCACTGAGAACTCACCAGTGTGTGGTCCAGCCACTGAGTAACACCAGTGTGTGGTCCGTCCACTGAAGAACTCACCATGTGTGGTCCAGCCATGAAGAACTCACCATGTGTGGTCCAGCCACTGAGTAACACCAGTGTGTGGTCCGTCCACTGAAGAACTCACCAGTGTGTGGTCAGCCACTGAAGAACTCACAGTGTGTGGTCAGCCACTGAAGAACTCACCATGTGTGGTCCAGCCACTGAAGAACTCACAGTGTGTGGTCCAGCCATGAAGAACTCACCAGTGTGTGGTCCGTCCACTGAAGAACTCACCAGTGTTGTGGTCCAGCCACTGAGAACTCACCAGTGTGTGGTTCCAGCCACTGAAGAATCACCAGTGTGTGGTCCAGCCACTGAGGAACTCACCAGTGTGTGTCCAGCCACTGAAGAACTCACCAGTGTGTGGTCCAGCCACTGAAGAATCACCAGTGTGTGGTCCAGCCACTGAAGGAACTCACCAGTGTGTGGTTCCAGCCACTGAGGAACTCACCAGTGTGTGTCCAGCCACTGAAGAACTCACCAGTGGTGTGGTCCAGCCACTGAGAACTCACCAGTGTGTGGTCCAGCCATGAAGAACTCACCAGTGTGTGGTCCAGCCACTGAAGGAACTCACCAGTGTGTGTCCAGCCACTGAAGACTCACCAGTGTGTGGTCAGCCACTGAAGAACTCACAGTGTGTGGTCAGCCACTGAAGAACTCACAGTGTGTGGTCCAGCCACTGAAGAATCACCAGTGTGTGGTCAGCCACTGAAGAACTCACAGTGTGTGGTCAGCCACTGAAGAACTCACAGTGTGTGGTCCAGCCACTGAAGAACTCACAGTGTGTGGTCAGCCACTGAAGAACTCACAGTGTGTGGTCAGCCACTGAAGAACTCACCAGTGAGTGGTCCAGCCACTGAAGGAACTCACCAGTGTGTGGTCAGCCACTGAAGAACTCACCAGTGTTGTGGTCCAGCCACTGAGTAACACCAGTGTGTGGTCAGCCACTGAGTAACACCAGTGTGTGGTCCGTCCACTGAAGAACTCACAGTGTGTGGTCCAGCCATGAAGAACTCACCAGTGTTGTGGTCCAGCCACTGAGAACTCACCAGTGGTGTGGTCCAGCCACTGAAGACTCACCAGTGTGTGGTCCAGCCATGAAGAACTCACCAGTGAGTGGTCCAGCCACTGAAGAACTCACCAGTGTGTGGTTCCAGCCACTGAAGAACTCACCATGTGTGGTCCAGCCACTGAAGACTCACCAGTGTGTGGTCCGTCCACTGAAGAACTCACCATGTGTGGTCCAGCCATGAAGAACCACCAGTGTGTGGTCCAGCCACTGAGAACTCACCAGTGTGTGGTCCAAGCCACTGAAGAACTCACCAGTGTGTGGTCCAGCCACTGAAGAACTCACAGTGTGTGGTCCAGCCACTGAAGAACTCACCAGTGTGTGGTCCAGCCACTGAGTATCACCAGTGTGTGGTCCAGCACTGAAGAACTCACCAGTGTGTGGTCCAGCCACTGAGAACTCACCAGTGTGTGGTCCAGCCACTGAAGAACTCACCAGTGTGTGGTCCAGTCCACAGAAGAACTCACCAGTGGGTGGTCCAGCCACTGAGAACTCACCAGTGTGTGGTCCAGGCCCACTGAAGAACCACCAGTGTGGTTCCAGCCCTGAAGAACTCACCAGTGTGTGGTCCAGCCACTGAAGAACTCACCAGTGTGTGGTCCAGCCACTGAAGAACTCACCAGTGTGTGGTCAGCCACTGAGTAACACGAGTGTGGTCCAGCCACTGAAGAACTCACCAGTGTGTGGTCCAGCCACTGAGGAACTCACCAGTGTGTGGTCCAGCCACTGAGGAACTCACCAGTGTGTGGTCCAGCCACTGAGGAACTCACCAGTGTGTGGTCCAGCCACTGAAGAACTCACCAGTGTGTGGTCCAGCCACTGAGTAACACCAGTGTGTGGTCCAGCCACTGAAGAACTCACCAGTGTGTGGTCCAGCCACTGAAGAACTCACCAGTGTGTGGTCCAGCCACTGAAGAACTCACCAGTGTGTGGTCCAGCCACTGAAGAACTCACCAGTGTGTGGTCCGTCCACTGAAGAACTCACCAGTGTGTGGTCCAGCCACTGAAGAACTCACCAGTGTGTGGTCCAGCCACTGAGGAACTCACCAGTGTGTGGTCCAGCCACTGAAGAACTCACCAGTGTGTGGTCCAGCCACTGAGGAACTCACCAGTGTGTGGTCCAGCCACTGAAGAACTCACCAGTGTGTGGTCCAGCCACTGAGTAACACCAGTGTGTGGTCCAGCCACTGAAGAACTCACCAGTGTGTGGTCCAGCCACTGAAGAACTCACCAGTGTGTGGTCCAGCCACTGAAGAACTCACCAGTGTGTGGTCCAGCCACTGAAGAACTCACCAGTGTGTGGTCCGTCCACTGAAGAACTCACCAGTGTGTGGTCCAGCCACTGAGGAACTCACCAGTGTGTGGTCCAGCCACTGAGTAACACCAGTGTGTGGTCCAGCCACTGAAGAACTCACCAGTGTGTGGTCCAGCCACTGAGGAACTCACCAGTGTGTGGTCCAGCCACTGAAGAACTCACCAGTGTGTGGTCCAGCCACTGAGTAACACCAGTGTGTGGTCCAGCCACTGAAGAACTCACCAGTGTGTGGTCCAGCCACTGAAGAACTCACCAGTGTGTGGTCCAGCCACTGAAGAACTCACCAGTGTGTGGTCCAGCCACTGAAGAACTCACCAGTGTGTGGTCCGTCCACTGAAGAACTCACCAGTGTGTGGTCCAGCCACTGAGGAACTCACCAGTGTGTGGTCCAGCCACTCACAAGTTCATTGATCTCGTGGCCTGAGGTCGGCGTCAGTGGTGACAATCTCAGGTGCTGGAGTCTGAAATTCCAATAAATAAAGTAGGAGCGACGACCATGCTGGCTGGAGCGTGGGAGACCGCCATCATACAAGAGGAATCCATGGCTGAGAGGAAGAATGGCTCTGTGGTGTGTGGGAGGAGGAGGCTGGCTCTGTGGGGTGTGGGAGGAGGAGGCTGGCTCTGTGGGGTGTGGGAGGAGGAGGCTGGCTCTGTGGGGTGTGGGAGGAGGAGGCTGGCTCTGTGGGGTGTGGGAGGAGGAGGCTGGCTCTGTGGGGCGTGGGAGGAGGAGGAGGAGGAGGCTGGCTCTGTGGGGTGTGGGAGGAGGAGGCTGGCTCTGTGGGGTGTGGGAGGAGGAGGCTGGCTCTGTGGGGTGTGGGAGGAGGAGGCTGGCTCTGTGGGGTGTGGGAGGAGGAGGCTGGCTCTGTGGGGTGTGGGAGGAGGAGGCTGGCTCTGTGGGGTGTGGGAGGAGGAGGCTGGCTCTGTGGGGTGTGGGAGGAGGAGGCTGGCTCTGTGGGGTGTGGGAGGAGGAGGCTGGCTCTGTGGGGTGTGGGAGGAGGAGGCTGGCTCTGTGGGGTGTGGGAGGAGGAGGCTGGCTCTGTGGGATGTGGGAGGAGGAGGCTGGCTCTGTGGGGTGTGGGAGGAGGAGGCTGGCTCTGTGGGGTGTGGGAGGAGGAGGCTGGCTCTGTGGGGTGTGGGAGGAGGAGGCTGGCTCTGTGGGGTGTGGGAGGAGGAGGCTGGCTCTGTGGGGTGTGGGAGGAGGAGGAGGAGGCTTGCTCTGTGGGGTGTGGGAGGAGGAGGCTTGGCTCTGTGGGGTGTGGGAGGAGGAGGAGGAGGCTTGGCTCTGTGGGATGAGGGAGGAGGAGGCTGGCTCTGTGGGGCGTGGGAGGAGGAGGAGGAGGAGGCTGGCTCTGTGGGATGTGGGAGGAGGAGGCTTGGCTCTGTGGGGTGTGGGAGGAGGAGGCTGGCTCTGTGGGGTGTGGGAGGAGGAGGAGGAGGCTGGCTCTGTGGGGTGTGGGAGGAGGAAGCTGGCTCTGTGGGGTGTGGGAGGAGGAGGAGGCTTGGTTTTGTGGGGTGTGGTTTCTCGGAGGCAGGTCAGCTCTGTAGGGCGTGGGAGGGGGAGGTTAGCTCTGTGTAGGGCGTAGGAGGGGGAGGTTAGGTCTGTAGGGCGTGGGAGGGGGAGGTTAGCTCTGTAGGGCGTGGGAGGGGGAGGTTAGGTCTGTAGGGCGTGGGAGGGGGAGGTTAGCTCTGTGTAGGGCGTGGGAGGAGAGGTTAGGTCTGTAGGGCGTGGGAGGGGGAGGTTAGCTCTGTGTAGGGCGTGGGAGGGGGAGGTTAGCTCTGTGGGGAGTGGGAAGAGTACTGGGTGAGTGATTGGTGTAGTGGCCGCCATAAAGGGGAGAGAGAGAGAGAAGAGTGAGAGTGGAGTGAGAGGTGGGGAGGCAGGAAGCGGATGATTAGCTGGGGGTCCGAAAATGGTGTTCTGCTGGATCGAAGTGAGAGAGAGAGAGAGAGAGAGAGAGAGAGAGAGAGAGAGAGAGAGAGAGAGAGAGAGAGAGAGAGAGAGAGAGAGAGAGAGAGAGAGAGAGAGAGAGAGAGAGAGAGAGAGAGAGAGAGAGAGAGAGAGAGGACTGAATCCTTCATGTGAATTTTACACATTAGATTAAAAAGAAATTTTGTTGTGTTTCATTTCAACCATCAGACGTAAACTCTTCATCATCCAGTAATGACTACCTTCCACACACTATGGTTCCTGATGTACAGAATCACTTCCATCTATATTCCACCAAGCTGTTCCACTCTGTCCACGCTTACGTCTTCATTCCACCAAGCTGTTCCACTCTGCCCACACTTACGTCTTCATTCCACCAAGCTGTTCCACTCTGTCCACACTTACGTCTTCATTCCACCAAGCTGTTCCACTCTGTCCACACTTACGTCTTCATTCCACCAAGCTGTTCCACTCTGCCTCACTCCCCTCCCTCACTCCCGTGGCTCCCTCATCTAATGAGGTTTTCGTGTGTTTCCTCATCACTCCAAACCTCATTTCGTACCGCTACCTCAACATCCACCACCTGACCCTCCAAACATTTCTTGGAGGCTCAACTTTTCTATTTCCTGTGCTAACTACCTGACGTCATAACCTGGTTATCTCCTGACCCCACACTGCCTTGACCCTGAACACTAGGGGGAATACAGTGCTAATCCATCCACCACTATCACATGGTGTGACAAAGTCGATCCTCTCGTATAAGTTCGAACGTTTATGCTCCTTATTGTATCTTTTTCCAATCTTTAACCAAATGATGATCAGGGGTTCCATTATCTCCTCTGTACGTCTGTGTACAGGTACATTACTGTACACCACAACCTTTGTTATCTATGTACATTACTGTACACCACAACCTGTGTTATCTATGCACATTACTGTACACCACAACCTGTGTTATCTATGTACATTACTGTACACCACAACCTGTGTTATCTATGTACAGGTACATTACTGTACACAACCTGCGTTATCTATGTACAGGTACATTACTGTACACCGCCTGTGTTATCTATGTACAGGTACATTACTGTACAACACTCAGCCCCAATCTATGCATCACATATATATCACATATACATCACATATGTAAATCACATGTGTCACGTCACTTCCTATTCTCTAGCTTGCCTAATCCTCTCGTCTGCCTAATCCTTTGGTCTGCCTAATCCTTTGGTCTGCCTAATCCTCTCGTCTGCCTAATCCTTTGGTCTGCCTAATCCTCTGGTCTGCCTAATCCTCTGGTCTGCCTAATCTTCCATATAGGCCAATCACTCCTCCTTGTCATTAACTCTCTTGATTGGTCACTGGCGGATCCTCCATAATAGATTGTGAATCACTCCTGCTCGCTCGTTACCCCATGAACGAGGAATGTTTACGTTTGCCAGAGTCACCCAAGTTACATATGTGAGCTGAGACCATCATGTCACATATGTGAGCTGAGACCATCATGTTACATATGTGAGCTGAGACCATCATGTCACATATGTGAGCTGAGACCATAATGTCACATATGTGAGCTGAGACCATCATGTTACATATGTGAGCTGAGACCATAATGTTACATATGTGAGCTGAGACCATCATGTCACATATGTGAGCTGAGACCATAATGTCACATATGTGAGCTGAGACCATAATGTCACATATGTGAGCTGAGACCATCATGTTACATATGTGAGCTGAGACCATCATGTCACATATGTGAGCTGAGACCATCATGTTACATATGTGAGCTGAGACCATCATGTTACATATGTGAGCTGAGACCATCATGTTACATATGTGAGCTGAGACCATAATGTCACATATGTGAGCTGAGACCATAATGTTACATATATGAGCTGAGACCATAATGTTACATATGTGAGCTGAGACCATAATGTCACATATGTGAGCTGAGACCATCTTGTTACATATGTGAGCTGAGACCATAATGTTACATATGTGAGCTGAGACCATAATGTCGCATACCTTCATGATATACTTAGCAACAGTAAGGCCCCACACTTATCTATGATACATCTATGTTTCTATCTGTCTATCTATCTATCAATCTATCTACATACGTACCTATGTATGTATGTATGTATGTATGTATGTATGTACGTATGTATGTAGTATCTATCTATTATCTGTATGTAAAGAGATAACCTGGACGTAGACCAATGTATCCTTCTGGCATCTTTCATCCCCATGTCCCCCCCCCCCCCCCCACTGATCTCTGTATCTATCGCCTGTCTATTCATTGGTCCAACTATCACCTCAGTTGACTTTCAAGGTCAGCAGAGGTCTGTCTGGTGGTCAGGTCGTCAGGCCCGTCAACTGCCAGGGTCATTAAGGTCGTAAACATCAACCCACAACCACCAACCCTACGATCTGTAACACCTTCGTCAGGAGGTGAGGCTGACTGTAACACCTTCGTCAGGAGGTGAGGCTGACTGTAACACCTTCGTCAGGAGGTCAGGCTGACTGTAACACCTTCGTCAGGAGGTCAAGCTGACTGTAACATCTTCGTCAGGAGGTGAGGCTGACTGTAACACTTTCGTCAGGAGGTGAGGCTGACTGTAACACCTTCGTCAGGAGGTCAGGCTGACTGTAACACCTTCGTCAGGAGGTGAGGCTGACTGTAACACCTTCGTCAGGAGGTCAGGCTGACTGTAACACCTTCGTCAGGAGGTCAGGCTGACTGTAACTCCACATACACTGCACATGTGGCTCATACCATCTACACCTGACAAGTTTCAGTTTCTACACAGCAGATGTTTCATTAAGTTTCACCAGTAAACTTGTAACCTGGCTACCCATCGCTGTTATCCCTCATACCAAATGCTGTTTCAGTTTCATTTTGTAACCACTTTTTGTTTTTTGTTTCTGGCTGTAAACGAAAAAGAATAGATACGTATTAGATTTATTTGTCAAATGATTTTCAACTGCGAAATGTAATGAAAAATTTTGATGGACAAAGGGAACAAGTGACTGTGTGTGTGTGTGTGTGTGTGTGTGTGTGTGTGTGTGATGGGAGAACAACATGAATTACCAGAAAAAACAATATTTTAGCACATACATAAAGATACATACAAACGCATACACATAAGACACATACATAGTCATCACAGACAGACAGACAGACAGACAGACAGACAGACACACACACAGACAGACAGACAGGCAGACAGACAGACAGACAGACAGACACACACACACACACACACACACACACACACACACACACACACACACACACACACACACACACACACACATCCTCCTTCTAAACACTGCATTTCATCACATCGTCAGACTCGCTCACTGTGAATCTAAATTGCCAAAACATTTACACATTTTTTTTTCTCTATAATGAAGGATGTGACTCATGCTAGACACACCCCAGTCATGACCACCTCGGGTTCAAAGTAAGTCAGATATGTGAGCATGAAGGAGGGAAGTACTGAGCACCGCTTCTCGGTTAGAGGAAGAGAGGAAGAGGAGAGAAGTGGGACACTTGCACGACTTGGTTAGTTCCCGGTAAGAAGGAGGTACCACAAGGATGGGTCAATCCTCGTGTGATCAGTCGTCACATGGAAACGATGGGAAGCAGCGGCCGGATGTGCGCCGCGGGGCCAGTCCTTGATGGCAGGACACAAGCAGACACCTCACGACAGCAGTGGCCATGATCATACCTGTGGAACAGGGAGGGAGGAACAACCCGACGGCAAGACAGAGGTAGCGAG
Source organism: Panulirus ornatus (assembly GCF_036320965.1). Lineage (NCBI taxonomy): Eukaryota > Metazoa > Arthropoda > Malacostraca > Decapoda > Palinuridae > Panulirus > Panulirus ornatus. Next base: position 10,977,998 of record NC_092272.1, read on the forward strand.
AGGTACTGGCCGGAGGATGAATGAGGCTGAAGGTGTATGACCTCATCTGGTTAATAATGAGGCTGAAGGTGTATGACCTCATCTGGTTAATAATGAGGCTGAAGGTGTATGACCTTATCTGGTTAATAATGAGGCTGAAGGTGTTTGACCTCATCTGGTTAATAATGAGGCTGAAGGCGTTTGACCTCATCTGGTTAATAATGAGGCTGAAGGTGTATGACCTTATCTGGTTAATAATGAGGCTGAAGGTGTTTGACCTCATCTGGTTAATAATGAGGCTGAAGGTGCTTGACCTCATCTGGTTAATAATGAGGCTGAAGGTGCTTGATCTCATCTGGTTAATAATGAGGCTGAAGGTGCTTGACCTAATCTGGTTAATAATGAGGCTGAAGGTGCTTGACCTCATCTGGTTAATAATGAGGCTGAAGGTGTATGACCTCATCTGGTTAATAATGAGGCTGAAGGTGCTTGACCTCATCTGGTTAATAATGAGGCTGAAGGTGCTTGACCTCATCTGGTTAATAATGAGGCTGAAGGTGCTTGACCTAATCTGGTTAATAATGAGGCTGAAGGTGCTTGACCTAATCTGGTTAATAATGAGGCTGAAGGTGCTTGACCTAATCTGGTTAATAATGAGGCTGAAGGTGCTTGACCTCATCTGGTTAATAATGAGGCTGAAGGTGCTTGACCTCATCTGGTTAATAATGAGGCGGAGGTTATGTGAGCAACACTCATAACTGAGTGAAGATGAGACGTGTAGATCTAAAACAGTTGCTCATAAGGAATACAATCAAACGACCCATACAACATGATGCGCTGGTGCTGGGAAGCAGAGTGTGTGGTGATGATCATGTGGGTCGTGCTGAGCTGAGTGGAGGACATGGTTGTGACCAACATGTTCCTTGTTGTTGTAGACTTGATAACGTCACTGTCTGGAAACTGAACAGAAGGAAGAAAGTAACATTGATGGAGATATTTACTTAGGAATTATTTCCTGCTTCACTATTCACAGACGCTACACCGGCCCGAATTGAGCGAGTCTCGCTAACTACATCTAGTGAGCCTTACCTCAGCAGCAACGAAACAGCTGCACGAAGCTGTACACTGCCTACCCAACGCTACCAGCAGCTGCACGAAGCTGTACACTGCCCACCCAACCCTACCAGCAGCTGTGTCATCATCATCTGTCTCACTCACCTGACCACCATCTCACCATCACGTCTCACTCACGTGACCACCATCTCGCCATCACGTCTCACTCACGTGACCACCATCTCGCCATCACGTCTCACTCACGTGACCACCATCTCGCCATCACGTCTCACTCACCTGACCATACAGGGTACAGGATCGAGCCAACGACTCACCTCCTGCAGGAGTGCCAACCGTCTCAGTCACCTCCTGCAGGAGTGCCAACGTCTCAGTACAGCCATGGTGTTGACCAGGGAGACGTGGTTGACTGGTAGCTTCTTCCTGTGCTGACCGACCAACCTGGTCGAGCTGTGGAGGGAACTGGGGCTTTCCCTCCCACTTGGTCGACCTCTGGGGGAGCGGGGACCTCCCTCCCACATGGTCGACCTCTGGGGGAGCAGGGACCTCCCTCCCACTTGGTCGACCTCTGGGGGAGCGGGGACCTCCCTCCCACACTGGTCGACCTCTGGGGGAGCGGGGACCTCCCTCCCACACTGGTCGAACTATGGAGGAGTGAGGGAGACCAGGGAACAGTAGGTTCAGCCAGGCTAGGCTGACCCTCAGAACATGATAACACATGACCTTTGACCCACACTACATTGTGGTACAAACCTGATCACGTGACACATTAGGTCATGACCCGCGCAGGTGACCTCACCGGAAACCACCGACCAACTCGACCATCGTGAAGGATCAATAACTGATAACAACATGAAAGTTATTGATAAGAAAATTTGATGAGATAGAATGATAAACAAACTTGAAACAATTCTAAATATACAAGAATATTAAATCCTTTAAAGATAATGCAATAGTATACTAATGAAAGATAAATATTACGAGAAATGGCACACATAACATATAACATTATCGCTTCACAAAACATAAACAAAATACTGAATGATAATAATTTCTGGCCATGTGAAGAGAGAAGGAGAGGTTGGGTCTGGTGAGGGAGAGACTGTGGACAACATATACCAGCGAGCGAGCTACGAACAGCCACCACGCCCACTACTTTACCCTCGTACGTTCAGGATTCAACGTGGGAGAGAGAGAGAGAGAGAGAGAGAGAGAGAGAGAGAGAGAGAGAGAGAGAGAGAGAGAGAGAGAGAGAGAGAGAGAGAGAGAGAGAGAGAGAGAGAGAGAGAGAGAGAGAGAGGTGGGGGGTGGGGGGGGGAGAGAGATTTAACATAACATAAGAGCTAATGGTTTACTGTGGGTTATCTGCTATACAACATTGATGGTTCCCCACATTTCTAATGTATACAGTTGTAAACAGGACAGTAAAGTCGAAGGCACCTACCCACACACCACACACTGTTCACCACACACCACTTATCATACACCACACACCACGTACCATACACCACACACCACTTATCATACACCACACACCAAACAACACACCACACACCACGTACCATACACCACACACCACACACCACACAACACACACCACACACCACTTATCATACACCACACACCACTAACCATACACCACACACCACACAACACACACCATACACCACACACCACGTACCATACACCACACACCACACACCACGTACCATACACCACACACCACACAATACACAACGCACACCACACAACACTTATCATACACCACACACCACGTACCATACACCACACACCACTTATCATACACCACACACCACACAACACACCACACACCACCTACCATACACCACACACCACACACCACACAACACACACCACACACCACTTATCATACACCACACACCACTTACCATACACCACACACCACACAACACACACCATACACCACACACCACGTACCATACACCACACACCACACAACACACACCACACACCACTTATCATACACAACACACCACTTACCATACACCACACACCACACAACACACATCACACCACACACCACTTACCATACACCACACACCACTTACCACACATCACACATCACACACCATACACCACACACCACTTACCATACACCACACACCACACAACATTCACCACACACTACACACCACACACCACACACCACGCACTCTGGCACATCAGCCAGTAGGATAATGGCAAAAAAGGATCACCAGGTAGAGGATATACTGCCATGTAAAGAGTAGAGCACCATGTAGAGGATATACTGCCATGTAGAGAGTATAGCACCATGTAGAAGATATACTGCCATGTAGAGAGTATACTAGTATATGGAGATATATTGCCAAGGGAGTTTTACAGGAAAGGATGAATGGAACCTACAGTTAGAACTAACTTTTATTCTATATATTTTTTCATATGTTTTCCATACAAACTTCCATTTATCAATTACTCTTCCTTCCTTCAGTTATCAGTCATCCTTCAATCATTACTCATCCTTCCTTCAGCTATTACTCATCCTTCTTTTAATTATTACTCATCCTTCCTTCAGTTATTACTCATCCTTCCTTCAATTATCACTCATACTCCCTTCAGTTATTACTCATCCTTCCTTCAGTTATTACTCATCCCTCCTTCAGTTATTACTCATCCTTCCTTCAGTTATTACTCATCCTTCCTTCAGTTATTACTCATCCTTCCTTCAATTATCACTCATACTCCCTTCAGTTATTACTCATCCTTCCTTCAGTTATTACTCATCCTTCCTTCAGTTATTACTTATCCTTCCTTCAATTATCACTCATACTCCCTTCAGTTATTACTCATCCTTCCTTCAGTTATTACTCATCCTTCCTTCAGTTATTACTCATCCTTCCTTCAGTTATTACTCATCCTTCCTTCAGTTATTACTCATCCTTCCTTCAGTTATTACTCATCCTTCCTTCAGTTATTACTCATCCTTCCTTCAGTTATTACTCATCCTTCCTTCAGTTATTACTCATCCTTCCTTCAGTTATCACTCTTCCTTGTTAAATATTTCTGTGATCAGAAGTGAGGTTTGTTAGTTTACATTTTTTTGTTTCAGTATTTGAGTATATATGTCATCAGAAACGAACGATTTAATCTGATAAATGTTTAAATATTTAAGGTTTTCTCGGCTCTGAATGTCACCCAGGTCTAATGTCTTCCTCCATGCAAACACATTTTCCTGTTTTTGTGACACTTGAATTTTTGTTTGGGAACATTGAATGAATATGTAAGGAAGTTATATTTCTGTCTCATGGTTTGTTGGTGGTACAGTTGTTAGATAAGGAGCCACTGTTGTCTTGATCATGGTTTGTTGGTGGTACAGTTGTTAGATAAGGAGCCACTATTGTCTTGATCTTGGTTTGTTGGTGGTACAGTTGTTAGATAAGGAGCCACTATTGTCTTGATCTTGGTTTGTTGGTGGTACAGTTGTTAGATAAGGAGTCTACATTATCTTGTGAATCAGTCTTCCTCCTTACATACTGTATAAGTCCCCATGGTTCATTTTCACGTTGTGCAAAATCATCTTTTCAAATTCTCTTTCACACATTATACTTTCCTGTCCACAGTTACATTTCTGTCTTCTGTGTACACCACAGGACGCCACGGATTGCCACGTAGCTCAGAATTCCTTGAGGTTTTTCGTGTATGTCTCATTACATATTTACGTTCAAGATTCAGTCAACCAAAGTTTTCTCTCAAGTTTCATTACATCCTGCATGATGTGTCGACAGCCAAAGGTCTGATGTAGTTCAGATTCTCGTTATCCTGATGCAAGTTATAAAAAAATCTGTTATCATGATGTTAATGTTTTGAAAGCTAATTTTGAGATTTACAGTGAATCATGTATGATATAGCCACAGTTGTGCACATACAGTGAATCTTATCATATATGATATAGCCACGGTTGTGCACATACAGTGAATCTTATCATATATGATATAGCCACGGTTGTGCACATACAGTGAATCTTATCATATATGATATAGCCACAGTTGTGCACATACAGTGAATCTTATCATATATGATATAGCCACGGTTGTGCACATACAGTGAATCTTATCTAGTCTTTATCTGTGTTTATCTCGTTGTTATATTATCTGACGGTCAGGTGTGGTCATGCCAGTTCAAGTTGATAATTGCAGTGTTGGTATAGAACATGTTACACTTACGTTACGTTACTCTGATCTCCGTCTGTTGGTCTGTCCCACCTGACCTGACATGACACACTGGGTTCACGCCAGTGCCACCTGACCTGACATGACACACTGGGTTCACGTAAGTCCCAGCTGACCTGACCCGACCCACTTCACCTGGGTTGACCTCGCCATCTGCTGAACTCGCTTTATGATTTCCTGACCTGAATGGTGGCTGACTTCCTGAATCTAATTGACCTATAACTGACGACCTCGTTAAATATCTGTTTGATTTTCCTCTGGTCATTATCCTGCCTCCCTGTGCCAACCCATCCCTGGTCCTGCCACTACTAAAACTCTCCTACAAGTCTACATCATATATGTAATACGCTCAACTCTACAGCTACAGTAACGTCTACAGTGCAGTGTTAGTGTTACGACACACTAACTAATGGATATGGGTTCGAATCCCAGACAGAGCAGCCAGCTGTTCATCCTTTGAGGTTGGTTAATGACTGGGTGTCTAGAATAAGGTGTCGTGTGTGTGTATGTTGCTTACATAAGGTTGAGGAATGGTTTATGTACAAGGGTAAGAGACGGAGCAACACGAGTGTCAATATTTTAACCCAAACACTCAAACAGTATCAATGATGATATACTGAGTGATATTAAACCTTCCAGTCCTGCATCATGGATATTGACAGTCCTGCTCATCCCAACCTTTCTCGTGCCATATTTAATCATCTTTATATGTATCCTATCTTGATTTTGTATCTCGACTGACCTCACTCATAGACAGCCACTGTATCTCCTCTGTACCGTCACCATATCCTGTACTTTATGTATCAAGTCCTTCAGCTCTGTCCCAGGGTAGCACAGTCCTACCCTATCTTTACATCCGCTGCAAACTTCACCGTCATGCCACAGTCTCCGGTGTGAGTGAGGCAAGACACATCCTGCCTGTGGACTTGAAGTGCCATGAACCAGTCACTGTCCTCATGTCGTATGTCCTGCGCCACACCAGTCCTAACTACCTGAGAGTCGTTACTGCTTCATACCATCGTCTTTGCCCTAACAATCCTCGTTTCTAGATCTTTGATGTTGGTCCAAACCCCTGCTTCCTCGTCTCCAGAGTACACACACAACATGTGTCGCGACGTGTCCTCTGCTCCATCCTCACACACCCTCCAGTGTCCACCAACACCTGGTCGTCACACACCTGCACGTGTGACCCGTCAGCAAGGTGTGTCTCACACTCCCCAGCGGGACCAGTGGTAGGAGGGGGGCTGCATGAGGCAAGTGGGTGACGAACGCTGACCTCACACCCTCACGTACAGCAGAACCGTCCTCCCGTGACCTAGGTCAGGGTGTGGGAGGAGACACTGAGAGAGGCGGGGACAAAGGAGGGAGGGGGGGTAGGGACGCGACAGGAGGGGACATGTGGCGGGGAGGAGGGGTCAGGGTCTGGGGAGTGTGTTAGGGGGGTGGGGGAGGAGGGACAGAAGCGGATGGAGAGAGAGAGAGAGAGAGAGAGAGAGAGAGAGAGAGAGAGAGAGAGAGAGAGAGAGAGAGAGAGAGAGAGAGAGGTGGGTTCGTGGTACAGTTCAGGGACAGCGGTTGACACTGACCAGGACAGTAGTGATGGGGTAAATCGTGGAAGAATGAAGAAAACGAAAGAAGAAAACACATGACAGTGTGATGATAGAAGGAAGGAAGATGATCAAAGTCGTCGTCAATGTCAAAACCAGTTTCATAAATCAATCATAAGATTCGAGATCAAAGTAATTCAACCGGGAATTAGAAATAGAACATCATTATGCATAATACGATACGTGGGAGTGAGTTGAGTACAAGATTATGTTGATGGAAAGATGAGGTGAGGAGAGATATGAGAGTAAAGATGAGGTGAGGAGAGGTGTGAGAGTAAAGATGAGGTGAGGAGAGATGTGAGAGTAAAGATGAGGTGAGGAGAGGTGTGAGAGTAAAGATGAGGTGAGGAGAGATGTGAGAGTAAAGATGAGGTGAGGAGAGATGTGAGAGTAAAGATGAGGTGAGGAGAGATGTAAGAGTAAAGATGAGGTGAGGAGAGATGTGAGAGTAAAGATGAGGTGAGGAGAGGTGTGAGAGTAAAGATGAGGTGAGGAGAGGTGTGAGAGTAAAGATGAGGTGAGGAGAGATGTGAGAGTAAAGATGAGGTGAGGAGAGATGTAAGAGTAAAGATGAGGTGAGGAGAGATGTGAGAGTAGAGATGAGGTGAGGAGAGATGTGAGAGTAAAGATGAGGTGAGGAGAGATGTGATGACATAGACACACAGATGATATAGAAACTGTTGGACTGAAGACATAGACACACAGATGATATAGAAACTGTTGGACTGAAGACATAGACACACAGATGATATAGACAAATAGATGATATAGAAAGAAACAAGAGCAAAACAATGAAAGAAAAAACCATGTTTGTCTTGGCATCTGACACTTGATGACGGGGAGAGAGGAGGAACGGATCACTAGAGATAAGGAGATAAGAAGATAAGGATAAAGTAATGAGATATCCGTCAATATAAGAATAGAAACACTGAGACACGATGAGTAAACATGGAAGAACAGGAGAAGATGAGAGGGACGAGGTGAGAGAAGGAGAGGAATTAAAGGGAATGTGATGGTTAACCTTCAGCAAGGGACGTAGAGGAGGCTGAGATAAGGAAAGGGTAAGAAAGGGACGAGTAAGAGACGAGAGAGAGAGAGAGAGAGAGAGAGAGAGAGAGAGAGAGAGAGAGAGAGAGAGAGAGAGAGAGAGAGAGAGAGAGGTAAGGAGGATGGTTGTGAGCAGGTCTGGCCTGGCTCAGTCTAGGGGCCACACAGCACACACGGAGAGCCAGTCGCTCTCCTGCCTTCCCCGCGCGAGTAAGTGAGTGAGAGAGAGAAAGAGAGAAAGATAGAGAGAGTGAGAGAGAGAGAGAGAGAGAGGGAGGGTGGGTGAGAGTTAGAGAGGGAGGGAGAGGCAGGGAGAGGTTCCACCACCACAGCTCTCTCATACCTGTTGTTCAGGGCGGGAGGTGCGCCCACCCCGACCTGTTGTGCTGGGGAACCCGACCTGTCGGGACCCCGTCTGTCGGGAGCCCACGTTGTCGGGACCCTGTCTGTCGGGAGCCCCTATCTCTCCCTCGGCTCCTCCTCAACTCTGCTGGTAACCAACCACACACCTGTTTCTGTGACGCGAGAGACAGTGCCAATAGTGAGGAAATGTTACAGTGCCACCTGCGTCACTGCTGCGTACCAGCTACGACACTGCTAGTGCTAGTTATGTCACTGCTGTGCCGGCTGAAGCACTGCTGGCTCCAACTACGTCATAGCCGGTGCCAGCTACGTCACAGCTAGTGCCAAATGCGTCACTGCTGGTGTCACTACGTCACTGCTGGGGCTAAAGACTGAACCCAGTGTGTGTTGATCACCTGTGCAGCCTCGAACAGGCGCAGTGATCACTAATGTGTCTTTGGCAGTACACAGAATGCCATGCCAGAAACTGACGTTGACAGAGTTATCTTCTGATGATGATGATAAGTGTGAAAATCATATGACACTCTCGTTTATCTTCGTCCATAGTGTAGTGATTATTGCTGGAGAAAAGTGTAAGTGGTATTTATGACGATGGTTAATGTTATCTTTATGATAACATGAGAGAAAATGTTAAGTGTTGATAACAGTGTTTGTTGCTGTGTTGTATCGTCTCCTGGTGGATGCTTTCACAAGGTAAACTTAACAGTAAACTGAAAGACTATTTAGTTTTAATGTTCTCTTCTCATATATATATATATATATATATATATATATATATATATATATATATATATATATATATATATATATATATATATATATATATATATATATATATATATATATATATAAACACGAAATGTACATCTCTGCTGTCACCATAACTGTGTTGAGTATTGGAGACCATTGGATGTGATAACCACTCGAGCCTGAGTGACAGTTTTCCGCACTTCACCGCCAGATTCAGAAAGATGGATGACATTTGTGTTGATGTTTACCTCTCGTCCTCAGCCAAGGCGAGAGGTAAACATCATCAACCCCGCAAGTTCTACAGGCGGAGGGTCGTCCCTGTAGATCCAGACTACAGACGGAGGGTCGTCCCTGTAGATCCAGACTACAGGCGGAGGGTCGTCCCTGTAGATCCAGACTACAGGCGGAGGGTCGTCCCTGTAGATCCAGACTACAGGCGGAGGGTCGTCCCTGTAGATCCAGACTACAGGTGGAGGGTCGTCCCTGTAGATCCAGACTACAGGTGGAGGGTCGTCCCTGTAGATCCAGACTACAGGTGGAGGGTCGTCCCTGTAGATCCAGACTACAGGTGGAGGGTCGTCCCTGTAGATCCAGACTACAGGTGGAGGGTCGTCCCTGTAGATCCAGACTACAGGCGGAGGGTCGTCCCTGTAAATCCAGACTACAGGTGGAGGGTCGTCCCTGTAGATCCAGACTACAGGCGGAGGGTCGTCCCTGTAGATCCAGACTACAGGTGGAGGGTCGTCCCTATAGATCCAGACTACAGGTGGAGGGTCGTCCCTGTAGATCCAGACTACAGGTGGAGGGTCGTCCCTGTAGATCCAGACTACAGGTGGAGGGTCGTCCCTGTAGATCCAGACTACAAGTGGAGGGTCGTCCCTGTAGATCCAGACTACAGGCGGAGGGTCGTCCCTGTAGATCCAGACTACAGACGGAGGGTCGTCCCTGTAGATCCAGACTACAGGTGGAGGGTCGTCCCTGTAGATCCAGACTACAGGTGGAGGGTCGTCCCTGTAGATCCAGACTACAGACGGAGGGTCGTCCCTGTAGATCCAGACTACAGACGGAGGGTCGTCCCTGTAGATCCAGACTACAGACGGAGGGTCGTCCCTGTAGATCCAGACTACAGGCGGAGGGTCGTCCCTGTAGATCCAGACTACAGGTGGAGGGTCGTCCCTGTAGATCCAGACTACAGGTGGAGGGTCGTCCCTGTAGATCCAGACTACAGGAGGAGGGTCGTCCCTGTAGATCTAGACTACAGGTGGAGGGTCGTCCCTGTAGATCCAGACTACAGGTGGAGGGTCGTCCCTGTAGATCCAGACTACAGGCGGAGGGTCGTCCCTGTAGATCTAGACTACAGGTGGAGGGTCGTCCCTGTAGATCCAGACTACAGGCGGAGGGTCGTCCCTGTAGATCCAGACTACAGGAGGAGGGTCGTCCCTGTAGATCCAGACTACAGGAGGAGGGTCGTCCCTGTAGATCCAGACTACAGGTGGAGGGTCGTCCCTGTAGATCCAGACTACAGGCGGAGGGTCGTCCCTGTAGATCCAGACTACAGGCAGAGGGTCGTCCCTGTAGATCCAGACTACAGGCGGAGGGTCGTCCCTGTAGATCTAGACTACAGGTGGAGGGTCGTCCCTGTAGATCCAGACTACAGGCAGAGGGTCGTCCCTGTAGATCCAGACTACAGGCGGAGGGTCGTCCCTGTAGATCTAGACTACAGGTGGAGGGTCGTCCCTGTAGATCCAGACTACAGGCAGAGGGTCGTCCCTGTAGATCCAGACTACAGGCGGAGGGTCGTCCCTGTAGATCTAGACTACAGGCGGAGGGTCGTCCCTGTAGATCCAGACTACAGGCGGAGGGTCGTCCCTGTAGATCCAGTCTACAGGCGGAGGGTCGTCCCTGTAGATCCAGACTACAGGTGTAGGATCGTCCCTGTAGATCCAGTCTACAGTGTGACGATTAGCTGTAAGACAGTAGACATGATGGTGAGGGGACACATTGGTCTATGGTGGGTAACAGTGTACAATGCTCCTACATCATCATGTCTCCTTCCCAGTGTGAATATCACCCACCATTTGTGTCTATCTACTGGAGCGACATCTACTCTACCAGGTTATATACATTTGCCTTCAACATTATATGTATGCAGAGCTGTGTGAGCCACAATTGTGGCCATAAGAGGAGGAGGAGCTTAGTGAAACTTGACCTACTACCACTTGTGTGGTGGTCAAGACGCTCTGGTTACCAGGTGATTACCTACAAAGGTACCCAGGTTCTTGTACCTGGTACCAAGTCTCTAGTAACAGGTACCCAGGCACTGATATCTTATACCTGGGTACTGGTACCTGGTACCAAGGATCTGATGCCTCATACCCAAGCTATAGTACTTGTTAACTAGGCTCCAGCATCTGATAACCAGGTTTTGGTAACCAGGCTCTGGAACCTGGTAACTAGGCTCTGGAACCTGGTAACTAGGCTCTGGAACCTGGTAACTTGGCTCTGGTATTTCGTCTCGCATCCATGAACTGTGGGGTCTCATTCATTTCCGATGCGATGCAACGTAACAAGCAGTCAGCAGTTATACCCAACCTACTGTCACACGTGGAGGTATATGGCCAGCATATGTGGCCAGCATACATGACCAGCATACATGACCAGCATATGTGGCCAGCATACATGACCAGCATAAATGGCCTGCATATATGGACAGCATAAATGGGCAGCATGTATGGCAAGCATGTATGGCCAGTGTAAATGTTCAGCATATATGGACAGCATAAATGGGCAGCATGTATGGCTAGCATGTATGGCCAGTATAAATGTTCAGCATATATGGCCAGCATAAATGTGCAGCATATATGTGAAGCATATATGGCCAGCATATATAGGCAGGGTATCCTAATCTTTACTTCCCCAGGTGTCACACACATGACAGGTGTGTGTGTGTGTGTGTGTGTGTGTGTGTGTGTGTATGACGGTGTCAGGAAGGCACTATATGTAGTGTGAGGGTACGTGGGTGCTCACTATACTATACTTGTGACCTCTACTGACCTCCACTCCGCGTGTGACGGTAAGTTGGTCACAACTGCTGGTTACTGTGACCCACGAGATCCTCTTGCTCATGGAGGCAACACGAAGGATACTTGATTATCAATCATTAGTTAGCTCCATCATGGGCGCCATCGTCTCGTCTGTAACACCCCCACCTCCCACACAGATGGTGACGGTTCGAAACCTGTTGTCAGCCAAGCATTGTGTGATATATATATATATATATATATATATATATATATATATATATATATATATATATATATATATATATATATATATATATATATATATATATATATATTTTTTTTTTTTTTTTTTTTTTTTTTTAAACTATTCACCATTTCCCGCGTTAACGAGGTAGCGTTAAGAACAGAGGACTGGGCCTTTTTTGGAATATCCTCACCTGGGGATAGGGGATTAAGAATACTTCCCACGTATTCCCTGCGTGTCGTAGAAGGCGACTAAAAGGGGAGGGAGCGGGGGGCTGGAAATCCTCCCCTCTCGTTTTTTTTTTTTTTTTTTTTGATTTTCCAAAAGAAGGAAGGAACATATATATATATATATATATATATATATATATATATATATATATATATATATATATATATATATATATATTGGTTCTCAGTGAATGTAGGTTTGCGGCAGGGGTGTGTGATGTCTCCATGGTTGTTTAATTTGTTTATGGATGGGGTTGTTAGGGAGGTGAATGCAAGAGTTTTGGAAAGAGGGGCAAGTATGAAGTCTGTTGGGGATGAGAGAGCTTGGGAAGTGAGTCAGTTGTTGTTCGTTGATGATACAGCGCTGGTGGCTGATTCATGTGAGAAACTGCAGAAGCTGGTGACTGAGTTTGGTAAAGTGTGTGGAAGAAGAAAGTTAAGAGTAAATGTGAATAAGAGGAAGGTTATTAGGTACAGTAGGGTTGAGGGTCAAGTCAATTGGGAGGTGAGTTTGAATGGAGAAAAACTGGAGGAAGTGAAGTGTTTTAGATATCTGGGAGTGGATCTGGCAGCGGATGGAACCATGGAAGCGGAAGTGGATCATAGGGTGGGGGAGGGGGCGAAAATTCTGGGGGCCTTGAAGAATGTGTGGAAGTCGAGAACATTATCTCGGAAAGCAAAAATGGGTATGTTTGAAGGAATAGTGGTTCCAACAATGTTGTATGGTTGCGAGGCGTGGGCTATGGATAGAGTTGTGCGCAGGAGGATGGATGTGCTGGAAATGAGATGTTTGAGGACAATGTGTGGTGTGAGGTGGTTTGATCGAGTAAGTAACGTAAGGGTAAGAGAGATGTGTGGAAATAAAAAGAGCGTGGTTGAGAGAGCAGAAGAGGGTGTTTTGAAATGGTTTGGGCACATGGAGAGAATGAGTGAGGAAAGATTGACCAAGAGGATATATGTGTCGGAGGTGGAGGGAACGAGGAGAAGAGGGAGACCAAATTGGAGGTGGAAAGATGGAGTGAAAAGGATTTTGTGTGATCGGGGCCTGAACATGCAGGAGGGTGAAAGGAGGGCAAGGAATAGAGTGAATTGGAGCGATGTGGTATACAGGGGTTGACGTGCTGTCAGTGGATTGAATCAAGGCATGGAAGCGTCCGGGGTAAACCATGGAAAGCTGTGTAGGTATGTATATTTGCGTGTGTGGACGTGTGTATGTACATGTGTATGGGGGGGGTTGGGCCATTTCTTTCGTCTGTTTCCTTGCGCTACCTCGCAACCGCGGGAGACAGCGACGAGGTATAAAAAAAAAAAAAAAAAAAAATATATATATATATATATATATATATATATATATATATATGTGTGTGTGTGTGTGTGTGTGTATGTGTGTGTAGACTATCTACCACTATATCCTAAGAATCGAACCCTGGTCCATCTGTATGGCAGCCAGATAACCTAACCCTCCTGCCAAGATGAGCTTACAGCAGCGTTACATGTGTGACCACAGATGATTCACGAGTCTTGTGATGCGTCACGCGTTGTGACGAGGTGGGGTCACTGGCGCTCACTCGCTGAAGAAGGAAGGAAGGTTTCAATCGCTTATATCACATAGTGTCTACCTACAGCAAGGATTCGAACCGCGTACCTATTGCGTGGTAGCTGGGTACGTTGACCACTCGGCCATGCTGATCGTAATAGGGAAATGATTATTCGAATATTAGTAATAGAATTCCCTTCGTCTCACGTCAATGAGCAACGGGGTCAGACTGATCAAATATTATGGAAAGCATAGCTGAGTGGTTAGTGTACCCAACTACCACGTAAATGGTACGAGGTTCGAATCCTTGCTATTGGAGGGCATTATCTGTTCTATGAAAATGGGCGTTCATATACATTATACTAGTGTGTGTGTGTGTGTGTGTGTATTCTTTTTTTTTGTAACACATCTTTGTATAACACATCTTTCAAATTTACTTTATCCGGTGCAAATTTTTCACCCTCCTGCATGTTCAGGTCCCTATTACTCAAAATCTATCCATCCTTCCATCTCCAATTTAAGCTCTCTCTACTCCATGTTCCCTTCACCTCTGACACATACATCCTCATTCTCTAAATATGTCTAAAGCATTTTAACACCCTCAAGCTCTGTCAACCACACTGTTTATTACCACACATCTCTCTTACTCTTTTATCACTTCATGATATCTTTCATACTGTCCTCAAACATTGAATTTCGAACACATTCACCTTCCTCCGCACAGCCTTATCTATAGACCATACCTCACACCCATCAAACATAGGGACTACTACACCTTCAGAAATAACCATTCTCTCCCTCCCAGACAATGACCTCTATTTCCACACATTCTTCTGTGCTCCCAGAACCTTCAACCCCTCACTCACCCTATGACTCATTTCCGCTTCCATGATTCCATTCGCTGTCATGTCCACGCCCAGGTATCTAAAGCACTGCACTTCCTCCAATTTCTCTCCATTCAAACTTATACCCCAACAAACCAGTCCCTCAACCCTACTGTACCTAATAACCTTGCTCTTATTCACATTTACTCTCAACTTTCTCCTTTCACACACTTTTCCATATATTCTTAACACCTTCCACAAAGCATCCCTATCATCCCTCTCATATGCTTTCTCCAGATACATAAATACCACATACAAATCCATCAGTTTAAGTATTTCTCACATCTGATCCACACATCCTCTACCACTTCTGAAACCACACTGCTCCTCCCCAATCTGATGCTTTGTACATGCCTTCACCCTCTCAATCATTACCCTTGCATACAACTTACCAGGTATATTGAACAAACTTATGCCTCTGTAGTTTGAACCTTTATCCACTTTGCTTTTGTACAGTGGCACTGTGCATGCATTCCATCAGTCCTCAGGCACCTCACCATGATCCATACATACAATGTAAATTCTAATTAACGGATGAACAACATAAACTAGGAATTCAAATGCATTGCCATCCATCTCCCTCCTTGCCACATTTCATCGTACGCAAGGTTTTTATCACCTCCTCTCCACCAAACTACTCTTCATGACTCACTTCGTATGCCATACATATCTTACATCTGAGACTCCCTCACCAAACACATGTAGCAGTCCTTCAGAACTCTCGTTCCATCTCCTCCTCACTTCGCCACTTCCTGTTATCACTTCCCCCTTTACCCCATTTACCCCCTTCACCGATGTTCCCATTTGTTCTGTCGTTTTTTTCTCGTTCTTAATCTCCTTCCATAAGATCTCAACCTCCTTGAAGTCACTGATACTCGCTCTCATTTCCCCTCTTTTTCAACCCCTGTACTTCCCCTTGACTTTCTGCCGCCGGCATGCGAAAGATGGGAAGTGGGCAAATCAGAAAGGGTAGTAAAGTTGCTTGTGAAAGAGAAAAGATGGGCGATACTTAAAGAGAAGGAGTGCAAATGAATGGGAGATATGTAAAAATTGAACAGCAGGAGGTCAAGAGGAAGGTGCAGGGGTTGAATGAGAGGTCAAATGAGATCTGGGGCGAGTGAGTATCGGTAAACTTTAGGGAGAAGAAGATGTCTTGAAAGGAGGTTAATAGTGTGCAAAAAAGAGAACAAACGGGAATATTTGTAAAGGGGGCAAATGGCAAGTGATAACAGGTAGTGATGAGGTGAGAAAGAAACGGAGTATTTTGAAGGACTGTTGATTGTCTGATGACGGGGTGGCAGATGTCGGATGTTCTGGTCGGGGTGGTATGCGAAGAGAGAGAGAGTCAAGGAGAGTGGTTTAGTGAAGGGAGAAGAGGTGGTGAAAGCCTTACGTAAGAAAAAATGCGGCAAAGAGGCTAGAGTGGATGATGTTGAAGATGCATTTCTTAAGAAAAGGGTTGACTGTATTGTTGATTGGTTAGTTAGGATTTTCAACGCATGTATAGGTCATGGTGAAGTTCTGAGGACAATACCACAGATTAAAAGTAAGGGGAATAAGGAAGAGTGATTTAGAGGTGAAGGCATGTACAGAGCATCAGATAATTGAGGAGCAGTGTGGTTTCAAAAGTGGTAAAGGATGTGTGGATCAGGTGTTTGCTTTGAAAAATGTGTGTATGAAATACTTAAGAAAAACAGATGGATTTGTTTGCATGTAACATTTATGGATCTGGAGAAAGCATATTTTAGGGTTGATAGAGATGCTTTGTGGAAGGTTCAAGAATATATGGTGTATGAGGAAAGCAGTAAGAAGCAGTGAAAAGTTTGTATCAAGGGTGTACTGCATGTGTACGAGTAGGAAGCGAGTGAATGGTTCCAACTGAAGGTTTATCTGCGGCGTGGATATATGATGTCCCCATGTCTGTTTGATTTGTTTATGGATGGAGTGGTGAGAGAGGTAAATGCAAGAGTCTTGGAGAGAGTGGCGAGTATGCTGTCTGTAAGGGATGAGGGGGCTTGGTAAGTGAATTGGCTTTTTGTATGATATAACATTGGTGGCAGACTTGAATTAGAAACTGCAGAAGCTGGTAACAGACTCTGGAAGCGTGTGTGCACGAAAACGGGTTTGTTTGAAGGTAAAGTTCCAACATTGTTATAGGGATGCGAGGCATAGACTGTAGGTGAGGCTGTACGGGGGATGGTGATGTGCTGGAAATGATAAGTTTGAAGATATGTGGTGTGAGGTGGTTGATCGAGTAAGTAATGAAAGGGTAAGAGAGATGTGTCGTAATAGAAAGAGTGTGGTTGAGGGAGCAGAAGAGGGTGTTTTGAAATGGTTTGGACATACGGAGAGACTGAGAATTTATGTGTCAGAAGTGGTGAAGGTGAGCGGGAAGACAAAATTGGAGATGAAAGAATGAAGTAAAAGATTTTTGAGTGATTGGGGCCTTAACGTGCAGGAGGGTGAAAGATATGA
>NC_092272.1:10997936-11032936 GCF_036320965.1 Panulirus ornatus
ATAATGGTGATGACGACGTTATGATGATGATTATGATAATGATGTGTGTGTGTGTGTGTGTGTGTGTGTCTGTGTGGGGAGAGAGAGATCTACACCCTGTGTGTGTGTGTGTGTGTACGTCGGGACAGAGATCTCCATCCTGGAAGTCCGCCTCGTATCCCTGTGTTGATGTTCGTAGTTCCTTGAACTTTACAGTGGCAGCCATACTTACTCGGTCTTGGCTTAGCTTGTCCCATAATTCCAGAACACTGTTGCTGGGGACATGGTTTCTCACCTCCTTCCAGACACTCCTCCTGCCTCCAGGTGTCTCCATGACCTGGACTCTGCCTCCAGGTGTCTCCATGATCTGGACTCTGCCTCCAGGTGTCTCCATGACCTGGGCTCTGCCTCCAGGTGTCCCATGACCTGGACTCTGCCTGCAGGTGTCTCCATGACCTGGACTCTGCCTCCAGGTGTCTCCATGTCCTGTACTCTCTTCTTATCGTGGCGAACAGTTCAGTGTTAGAGTCATCAATGTCTCTTCGTAGCTTACACGTAAGCGTCAAATCTCTCCTGACTCTTCTTTCTTTCATCGTAGGTACATTGATGGCATCCCTCACCTTTTCTTAGCTCTTTCCAGCCGCATCCGGTACAACTCTCGCAGGAGGCCACTGGATCCATGACTATAGTAACTACGTGTGACCCCAGGCGAGGAGCCCTCACTGCTGCAGTATATTCCAGCTTGGGAGAGATAGTATCAGTCGTGTATGTGATGCTACACAAGTCACAGTCTATAAACCTGAGGTTGATGTTAGACCCTGACAACTGTATAGTTTACCTTCATGACGATCCTTCCCATCTGCTCATCTGGTGACAACCTCGACGCGAGGTCAACTTCGAGGTCCTCCTCACAGCACGACTCCTGTAATTGACTTCCCCCAGCATAGTGCACTACCCTCCGCCTGACCTGTTGAAGGCCTTTCCCCATTTTCATGACGTAACATTTCCAAGGATTTGATTTCATAAGCCAGTTTTCCGACTACCGCTGAATTTCGTTAGGCTCCTCTGTAGCGTTCTGAAGTCCCTGTTGTCTTACACTTCATTATATCAGCATCATCAGCAAATATATTCATGTATGGATCCACCTCACCTGGCAGGTCATGTACGGAGGTTAAGTTGTGGCCCCAGCACTGAACCCTGGAGAACGCCACTTGTCACCCTCGTGTATCGCGAGAGTCAGGCTCCCCCTCACAAGTGATCTCAATTCCTTTCCAGTCAGCTGCTAGTCGAGCTGGTCCTCCACTGACTCCAGTCTGGACATTTTCCTTCATCATTAGCCTTCTGTTGGGGTCAGTATCAAATGTCTTCTGGCAATCCAGGACCTTAATCCATCCAGCCACGTCGTCTGTTCTTGGATGTCAGCAACTTGTTCATAATAATCCTGTACATTCATTTGTACAATCGCTTCCTTCTGATCCCCTGTTGTCTGCCACTTAGATCTTACTTGTTATACAAGTTCTCTAACTGTTCTCTGATTATCTTCTTTATCATCTCGTAGTTCATACCAGTTGTTGCTACTGGACTGCGATTCACAGCTCCTTCTCTGTCGCCAATTTGATATTCGACAACACTGTCTCGCTCACATGCCTCTGGAACATTTTCTTCGTTGAGGGGGATTATGTGTTGTGTGGGCTTGTGGAACACAGGACGAGCTCCGCTAGGACGTGTGTCCTACTGGCGGATCCTTCAGGGAGCAGGAGAGGGTTTGCTTCGCGGAATCCTTACCAAAGATCCATCAATCCATGCGACGGAAACATTTAACTGAATGAGAGAGAGAAAAAAAAGCTGTACTTGGCTTAATGACTCACCATCATAACCATTAACCACATACACAAATGTGCAGGATTCCACGACTGGAATGATGTATAACCATATAAATTTGTTTCCCAGACCTGCATGATTGCAATGTTCTTTGTTTACAGAGAATACATTGTTCTGTGGTCGAGTATAGACCCGTCATATAACTCTCTGACACTTGGCTCAGGAGACACAGAGCCATAGCCGTCCTATATATGGTGTGTATACAGTGCTGGACGGCCGGGGAGGAAGGTGTAGAGAGATGTGGCTGGCATGATAAGGCCGGCCTTGATGCTGACGTTTATTGACCGAACCAAGTGACAGATGTCAGCCATCACTCTCCTGCACCTCCTCTGCTGACACCACACACACACACACACACACACACACACACACACACACACACACACACGCACACACACACACACACACACACACATACACAGAGGAGGAGTAGCAACAGACAAAGCAGTGCTCCTGCTCTGGAGAAGATGCAGACGAGGTGCAGCCTCACCAGACCTTCGTACAAGTAAGGGGAGGGTTGAGACACCAGAGGGACCCCTGAGTGTAGTATTCCTCACATGTGTCATTTCAATGTGGCACGTTAGTTGGTTGTGTGGCTTCAGGTCTACCAGTTGTGAGAGTCAGTAAGACCATCAAGGTCAAGTTATAACCTACACTGGATAAATCTTGAACACGTCTGTGGTGTCCAAGATGATTCTCAGACCATGCAGACCCTCGCTACACATATGGTCCGTAGACAGACAGAAACTGACAAATCTTGTAGGTATGTTTATCAAGTCATGTGTGTGTGTTTGTTACCTCTTACTGAAATAATCTTTACGCTTCTGATCTTTTCCGTCATCATAAACAACCTGGAAATGATCCACTTGTCTGTTGATGTTTGAATTTCTTTGTTTTCCTTTGTATTAATTTGTGTAATTTTTGGACTAGAAGAAACAAATTACTAACAAAACAGGATATGGTGGAGAGGAAAGATTAAAGAAACTAAGAGAAATGACGGACATAATGAAGACTTCACGGGATGACCCGTAACTACTTCCTTCACTAACTACCGAGAGGTAGTCAATAAGCCTAAGAAACTTGTGAACATGGACTGATTCGTAGGGGTAATCACCACAGGTGTAAATAAAATGTAGAACGAGAAAGAATTAACGATTACATTCAGAACAACAAGAAACATCAAGGCAAGATAGAGATGAGCAATCTCTCCCTCTACCGTCAAGCAGGTCAAGAATGCTTACTGAAGCAAATATCTGGATGAAAATAATGCATGGAAGTGCATTGGTCGTATACGGAAAAAAAAAAAAAGTTGAAGTTCAAGGACCACATTAGGGAAAGCAGACTTGGCATTGCCTGAGTAGTGGAGATAAAACTTACTGAAGAGGTAAAGTCTGACCTAAGCTGATCCGATGACGAGGAAGAAGACATAGAGGGAGGGAGGGAGAGAGGGAGGGAGAGAGGGAGGGAGGGAGAGAGGGAGAGAGGGAGGGAGGGAGGTCCTTCTGTCAATGGAAAAAATATATTTTAGGAGACATCAAAGGATGATCCTGTCTGAGAACACGTAATGTAAAGAGTAAATGTAGGAAAGATTTGCAAAGTGGTGTTGATAATCTACAGTCCTGTCAGGAACTTAAACAACAAAAACAAATATACGAATATAACATTGAAAGAACAATCAGTATGGCACAGGAAGCAGCAAGATCCACTAGCCTCAGAGATGGTAAAGTTCTTATAAACAGACGATTTCAATGTAAACAGACTGGGAGAGTTTAGATTCTCATGGAGAGAGAGAGAGAGAGAGAGAGAGAGAGAGAGAGAGAGAGAGAGAGAGAGAGAGAGAGAGAGAGAGAGAGAGAGAGAGAGAGAGAGAGAGAGAGAGAGAGAGAGAGAGAGAGAGAGAGAGAGAGTCATAAACACACGAGTCTTTAAAGCGTATACCGAACAATCCTGTGTTAGTATGTCACTGATGACGCCATACGAGGAAGGGATGATACATTATCATTCACAGATCTTATCTTGACGCACATTAGCGAGGCAAGTTGAGACTGGCAGGTATGACGCACTAATTCGAATGAGTAATCATATGATGCTTGAGTCTGATTACATGATAAACGAGGGAAGTTTCTGAATGGATTACGGAGGAAACCATACTGAAAGAGGACACGTCATCGCAGAAGCTACACAGAACTAAACAATTTCTCTGAGAACATGAAATACGGAAATGGAATTCCATAGTTTGAGCTACAGGCCAGTAACACTGACGTGTGTGGTATTCAAAGAACATTATCAGGAAGCAAATGGATGACATCTCGCAAAGGAGAAACTGTATAAGCCGATACAACATGAATACAGGGAAAGGAGGTCATGTGTAACAAACCTCAGACTTCCGAAAGAAATTGAAGTCCATTTTAAACAAAGGACAAGTTATGTAAAGAAGCTGGATCTTCGAGCAGAAACGAGGATCACACTTCTTTGAGAGACAGATCATTATCTAAGTGGAAAGGGAACATAGGGTGTACGTCAGGGGAGCCATCTTGAGAAAGGATGAGATCATTAACGGGGTACTACAGGGTTCTGTCTTGGGACCATTGCTCTTCTTGATCTGTGTGAACTACGTGTGAGAAGGACTGGATTCACACATGAATACTTGGTGGGTGATGCCGAGGTCATAAAGGAAGTAAGGAATGGTGGAGATTGCACGGCCTTACAAGGGGACTTCCATAAAGTTCAGAGTTGGTCAGATACCTGGTTTTGGGAATTCAACGCAGGTTGATACAAAGAACTGAAGTTGGAGCACAGTGAAGGTCTCAAGCAAATATCATATAACAGACAATGAGCCGCGGGACTGTGTGTGTGTGTGTGTGTGTGTGTGAGGACCTCGGAACTAAACATTGTACCTAACATGTCGTTAGAGCTCCACTCAACGAGAGCTGTAAAGGAGACACAGTCACCTGGAAGATATCAAAATTTTAAATATATTGCCAAGGGAATATTCAGAATACCACCCACCTCAAATATGAGACCAAAAGCAGACAGAAGTAACAGAAGACGTCCAGAGGAAGGCAAACGAAGATGTTACCAGAATCAAGAGAGCTGAGCCACAGTGAGATGTTAAAAAGCCATGAATTTGTCTACCACTGAAGAGAGAAGAGTAAAAGATGATCGCAACCTTGAAGTTTCTAAACCAGTTTGATGATCTCAACAGTGGAACGTTCTTGGAAGGTTGCAAATGTAGAATAACCAGAGGCATAACAAGAACAACCAGAGGCATAACATGAAATCAAGCAAGCAATCTTACAGACAAGATACAATAAAGTATCGTCCAGTATCGGAGTAGTGGAGGAATTAAGTGAGTGATAAGAACGCGAATGTTGACGGTATAGTAAAGCTGTTTAAGATTCTGCATAATAGCAGAGGAAGGCCAGGAGACGAAGCCTCGCGAGTATTACATGCATAGCAGAGGTGGACAGAGAAAATGTGATGAACATTTGGCGTGATAAACTAACCCTTATCTTACTGGGTCGTCCTACCTCACACTCAACCTCCTGAGCAATTGATGAATCAACGGGTAAAAATCGACTTCCAAAGTTTATCAAAAGTCCAGAATTGCGTCTTCCTCGGCCACTCAGCTTGGCGCGCGCGCGCGCGCGCGCGCGCGCGTGTGTGTGTGTGTGTGTGTGTGTGTGTGTGTGTGTGTGTGTGTGTGTGTGTGTGTGTGTGTGTGTGTGTGTGTGTGCCAGCTGGTAGGTTAAACCCTCGTGCCACCTTGCTGGCCCGGGAGGTCTGTGTCCCTCCTGCTGGGTCAAGACCTCCTGCAGGATACACCAAGTGCGTCCTGGACACATGAAGACAAGATCAATTCATTTACTTTCGTTTATCACAAAATTGATGGAACCTTCATCTAAGATTCTGTGACTACATCCTGTTTATCACCCCACTGTAGGTGATTCCAGCTTGTGTAAATATTTGACATTTTCAAATTCAAATTCCTTTTACTGAAATCTTAAGACCGCCTTGCATGTGAACATGATATAGATAAACGTATAACAAGCAGGTGTAATTAGACGTTGATTAACACAGGTGATTTTGATATCATCCTAGAAGTCTTTACTTAACATCTAATTAGCAAACTACAGGGTATCAGAAGTCCCACGTGTTGCATCTTGTAATCAGAAGGCAGTCAGTAGCCTGGGACGGGATACGGGATATGGGATACCGTGTCTTGGACGGTCCCTGGCGCCCTTCACTAGACCGTACGAAGGCCTGAGTCAATAACAAATATTATTCTTGCCAAGATAACCTGTTTACCATGCACTTGGGGTCTTACCGTGGCTGGGGAGCAGAGGCGTTGCTTCTGCCTCACCTACGTACTTCAGGGCCTTACTATGGCTTGAGGGCCAGTGTGAGGTAGTGTTCCATCTACCTCTCTCCTGTTTGAGGTGCTGAAGTGGCTGACATGGTCTTCATGAGGTAGAGTGCGTTGGTGCTGAAGTGGCTGACATGGTCTTCATGAGGTAGAGTGCGTTGGTGCTGAAGTGGCTGACATGGTCTTCATGAGGCAGAGTGCGTTGGTGCTGAAGTGGCTGACATGGGCTTCATGAGGTAGAGTGCGTTGGTGCTGAAGTGGCTGACATGGTCTTCATGAGGTAGAGTGCGTTGGTGCTGAAGTGGCTGACATGGTCTTCATGAGGTAGAGTGCGTTGGTGCTGAATATCAGCAGCCTGAGAGGCTCCAGCTGGGTGAAGCAGAGTGTGTTGACCATGTCCCTCTCTTCACTCTCCCGCCCATCCCACTCTCCCGCCCCTCCCACTCCCTCGCCCCTCCCACTCTCCCGTCCCTCCCACTCTCCCGCCCCTCCCACTCCCTCGCTCCTCCCACTCCCCCGCCCCTCCCACTCCCTCGCCCCTCCCACTCCCTCGCCCCTCCCATAATCCTATTGGTTATCTTGAGCTCTTGTTGTCCAACCTTCCATTTTCTCTCAGATATCTCCTCAGCCAGTCATCCATATTTGTTATTCTCCTCCTGTTCTTCAGTTTACCTGTCCCATCCCAGTAGTTCTTCTGTCCCATCCCAATTGTTCTTCTTCTGTCCCATCCCAGTAGTTCTTCTGTCCCATCCCAGTAGTTCTTCTGTCCCATCCCAGTAGTTCTTCTTCTGTCCCATCCCAGTAGTTCTCCTGTCCCATCCCAGTTGTTCTTCTGTCTATCCCAGTTGTTCTTCTGTCCCATCCCAGTAGTTCTTCTGTCCCATCCCAGTAGTTCTTCTGTCTATCCCAGTTGTTCTTCTGTCCCATCCCAGTAGTTCTCCTGTCCCATCCCAGTTGTTCTTCTGTCCCATCCCAGTAGTTCTTCTGTCCCATCCCAGTTGTTCTTCTGTCCCATCCCAGTAGTTCTTCTGTCCCATCCCAGTAGTTCTTCTGTCCCATCCCAGTAGTTCTTCTGTCCCATCCCAGTAGTTCTTCTGTCCCATCCTAGTAGTTCTTCTGTCTATCCCACTGGTTGTTCTTGTGTCCCATGCCAGTAGTTCTTGCTTCCCATTTTCTTGATACATTGTTCTGTGGTATTTCTTGGTTGTTCTTCAACAGTTGTCTGTTACCATATTAATCATATTTACTTTATCATATCTTTATCATCCTCTCCACCTTGTTGCTGTCTCCCTCTTGTCTCGTGACACCACACAACTGTCCTCTGTCCTCGTGTGACCCCGGACCACTGTCCTCGTGTGACCCCGGACCACTGTCCTCGTGTGACCCCGGACCACTGTCCTCGTGTGACCCCAGACCACTGTCCTCGTGTGACCCCGGACCACTGTCCTCGTGTGACCCCAGACCACTGTCCTCGTGTGACCACGGACCACTTGTCCTCGTGTGACCCCGGACCACTGTCCTCGTGTGACCCCGGACCACTGTCCTCGTGTGACCCCGGACCACTGTCCTCGTGTGACCCCGGACCACTGTCCTCGTGTGACCCCAGACCACTGTCCTCGTGTGACCCCGGACCACTGTCCTCGTGTGACCCCGGACCACTGTCTTCGTGTGACCCCGGACCACTGTCCTCGTGTGACCCCAGACCACTGTCCTCGTGTGACCCCGGACCACTGTCCTCGTGTGACCCCAGACCAGACTGCTGTCCCCGTGTGACCCCGGACCACTGTCCTCGTGTGACCCCGAGACTGCTGTCCTCGTGTGACCCCAGACTGCTGTCCTCGTGTGACCCTCAGACTGCTGTCCTCGTGTGACCCTCAGACTGCTGTCCTCGTGTGACCTCACATGCTCTGCTCCTCCTTCCACTTCACCTCACAATAATATGTAAAATATTCAGGAGAGAAGATCATACGCCGCTCACACCCTGTGAAATCCCTCTGGATCCCTGAGGGATAGGGAGGGGGGAGGGGGGAGGGGGGTGGGGTGGGGGTTTGGGGGGGGTGGATGTTTCCAGTAAACATTTCACTGGTTCTCGAATGTTCAGACACCTTACTGATGTACCATGTGACCCACCACCCCTGGGTGACCTCATATACCCCAGCACCCCAGGGTAGGTACCATGAGACCCACATCCCTTGAGTGGCCTCCTATACCCCAGCACCCCAGGGTAGGTACTATGTGACCCACCACCCCTGGGTGACCTCATATACCCCAGCACCCCAGGGTAGGTACCATGAGACCCACATCCCTTGAGTGGCCTCCTATACCCCAGCACCCCAGGGTAGGTACTATGTGACCCACCTCCCCTGGGAGGCCTCCTATACCCCAGCACCCCAGGGTAGGTACCATGTAACCCACATCCCTTGGGTGGCCTAATATAACCCAGCACCCCAGGGTAGGTACCATGTGACCCACTGACTGCCCCCAGCATGAGCCTCCGTCTCCTCCTCCAGTGAGCGGGTGCCACAGGTGGGCACCAGAGGACCCAGTGCCCCTGGGGGAGCCCTTCTGGACAGATAATAAGGGTGTGGACTCTGGCCTGAGAGTTGGCATTAATGGTGGATCAGGTTCCATGGGGGAGAGGAGGGAGAGGAGGAGGAGAGGAGGAGGGAGAGGTAGTGAGGGAGAGATAGTGAGGGAGAGGCAGTGAGGGAGAGGCAGTGAGGGAGAGGTAGTGAGGGAGGTGACTGGGGTGGAGAGATCTGCAACTCCTGATGTGTCAGGTGCAGTAATGGAGTCGTAATGGGAATGGTGTTCAGGTTAATGAGATATCTCCCGCCCGCTTAATAAGCCCTGGCCACCTTCATATATATATATATATATATATATATATATATATATATATATATATATATATATATATATATATATATATATATATATATAAGTTGGGGTGAGAGAGTATCATTAAATTTTAGGGAGAATAAAAAGATGTTCTGGAAGGAGGTAAATAAAGTGCGTAAGACAAAGGAGCAAATGGGAACTTCAGTGAAGGGCGCAAATGGGGAGGTGATAACAAGTAGTGGTGATGTGAGAAGGAGATGGAGTGAGTATTTTGAAGGTTTGTTGAATGTGTTTGATGATAGAGTGGCAGATATAGGGTGTTTTGGTCGAGGTGGTGTGCAAAGTGAGAGGGTTAGGGAAAATGATTTGGCAAACAGAGAAGAGGTAGTAAAAGCTTTGCGGAAGATGAAAGCCGGCAAGGCAGCAGGTTTGGATGGTATTGCAGTGGAATTTATTAAAAAAGGGGGTGACTGTATTGTTGACTGGTTGGTAAGGTTATTCAATGTATGTATGACTCATGGTGAGGTGCCTGAGGATTGGCGGAATGCGTGCATAGTGCCATTGTACAAAGGCAAAGGGGATAAGAGTGAGTGCTCAAATTACAGAGGTATAAGTTTGTTGAATATTCCTGGCAAATTATATGGGAGGGTATTGATTGAGAGGGTGAAGGCATGTACAGAGCATCAGATTGGGGAAGAGCAGTGTGGTTTCAGAAGTGGTAGAGGATGTGTGGATCAGGTGTTTGCTTTGAAGAATGTATGTGAGAAATACTTAGAAAAGCAAATGGATTTGTATGTAGCATTTATGGATCTGGAGAAGGCATATGATAGAGTTGATAGAGATGCTCTGTGGAAGGTATTAAGAATATATGGTGTGGGAGGCAAGTTGTTAGAAGCAGTGAAAAGTTTTTATCGAGGATGTAAGGCATGTGTACGTGTAGGAAGAGAGGAAAGTGATTGGTTCTCAGTGAATGTAGGTTTGCGGCAGGGGTGTGTGATGTCTCCATGGTTGTTTAATTTGTTTATGGATGGGGTTGTTAGGGAGGTGAATGCAAGAGCTTTGGAAAGAGGGGCAAATATGAAGTCTGTTGTGGATGAAAGAGCTTGGGAAGTGAGTCAGTTGTTGTTCACTGATGATACAGCGCTGGTGGCTGATTCATGTGAGAAACTGCAGAAGCTGGTGACTGAGTTTGGTAAAGTGTGTGAAAGAAGAAAGTTAAGAGTAAATGTGAATAAGAGCAAGAATATTAGGTACAGTAGGGTTGAGGGTCAAGTCAATTGGGAGGTAAGTTTGAATGGAGAAAAACTGGAGGAAGTGAAGTGTTTTAGATATCTGGGAGTGGATCTGGCAGCGGATGGAACCATGGAAGCGGAAGTGAATCATAGGGTGGGGGAGGGGGCGAAAATCCTGGGAGCCTTGAAGAATGTGTGGAAGTCGAGAACATTATCTCGAAAAGCAAAAATGGGTATGTTTGAAGGAATAGTGGTTCCAACAATGTTGTATGGTTGCGAGGCGTGGGCTATGGATAGAGTTGTGCGCAGGAGGGTGGATGTGCTGGAAATGAGATGTTTGAGGACAATGTGTGGTGTGAGGTGGTTTGATCGAGTAAGTAATGTAAGGGTAAGAGAGATGTGTGGAAATAAAAAGAGCGTGGTTGATAGAGCAGAAGAGGGTGTTTTGAAATGGTTTGGGCACATGGAGAGAATGAGTGAGGAAAGATTGACCAAGAGAATATATGTGTCGGAGGTGGAGGGAACGAGGAGAAGTGGGAGACCAAATTGGAGGTGGAAAGATGGCGTGAAAAAAATTTTGTGTGATCGGGGCCTGAACATGCAGGAGGGTGAAAGGAAGGCAAGGAATAGAGTGAATTGGATCGATGTGGTATACTGGGGTTGACGTGCTGTCAGTGGATTGAATCAGGGCATGTGAAGCGTCTGGGGTAAACCATGGAAAGGTGTGTGGGGCCTGGATGTGGAAAGGGAGCTGTGGTTTCGGGCATTATTGCGTGGCAGCTAGAGACTGAGTGTGAACGAATGGGGCCTTTGTTGTCTTTTCCTAGTGCTACCTCGCACACATGAGGGGGGAGGGGGATGGTATTCCATGTGTGGTGAGGTGGCGATGGGAGTGAATGGGAGTCGACAGTGTGAATTGTGTGCATGGGTATATATGTATGTGTCTGTGTATGCATATATATGTGTACATTGAGATGTATAGGTATGTATATTTGCGTGTGTGGACGTGTGTGTGTGTATACATTGTGTATGGGGGTGGGTTGGGCCATTTCTTTCGTCTGTTTCCTTGCGCTACCTCGCAAACGCGGGAGACAGCGACAAAGCAAAATGAACAAATAAATAAGTTCCCAAGTGCACTTTCGTGCAATAATCACATCATCTGGGGAGACACAAGAGAGAAATATAACAGTCAGTTGATATACAACGAAGAGACGAAGCCAGGACGCCATATGGTAAACATGCGGTTGTCCAAGACAGACAACGAGCGTATCATAAACTTATCATTTTACAAATTTTATCAATAATAAATTATTTAATTTGTATAGACCACCACTAATATTAAGACTATAATTCTTTGTGTATCTAATAATAGAAGATTCAATTATATGTCTCGTGGTAATAGAGTTAGAGTTGATAACTGAGATGGCATTACTCCAGTCAATACAATGATCATAGTTTTTAACGTGATTAAACAAGGCATTTGATTCTTGTCCCGTTCTTATACTATATTTATGTTGCTTAAGTCTAACAGAAAGATCCTTACCAGTCTGCCCAACATAAAACTTATCACAACTTCTACATGGCACTTTATAGATGCATCCAAGAGAATTTTCTGGTGATTTCCTGATTAAGATATTCTTTATAGTATTATTGTTGCTGAAGGCAACATTTACATTAAAGGATTTAAACAACATGGGAAATAAAGTAAAATCATTATCAAAAGGGAGAACTAAAAGATTCTTGGTGTCAATGGGAGATTATTGTGCTCAAAAATTTGGTATAGCAATGGGTAACCCTCTTTCATCTGTACTAAGTAATCTTTATATGGAATTTTTTGAAACAAAATTACGAAAGGATACCTTACCCTCTAATGCAATTTGGTTTAGGTA
The DNA here is from genome assembly GCF_036320965.1 of Panulirus ornatus. NCBI lineage: Eukaryota > Metazoa > Arthropoda > Malacostraca > Decapoda > Palinuridae > Panulirus > Panulirus ornatus. The sequence goes on from NC_092272.1 coordinate 11,010,125, forward strand.
TGTACATGATGTTCTTTGTGTTTGGCCAACAAATGAAAATTTACAAATATTTCTCCCCTTACTTAACAATTTAATACCTTCCATCAAATTTACTGTAGAAAAGTGGGGAGTGGGGAGGGCAGTCAGCCTCAGCAGCACGGGGAGTGGGGAGGGCACTCAACCTCACCAGCACGGGGAGTGGGGAGGGCAGTCAGCCTCAGCAGCACGGGGAGTGGGTAGGAGAGTGTGTGATCTGGCGGACGACATGGAAGACATGCAGTTTCCAGATGTGATCTTCCAGGAAATGAAGGGGTTTCCAGGCAGGTCTGGACCCATGGACTCTCCCGGGCTCACCTGTGCGGCTCTTCTTCACATCATCATGCCACCGTGTTCGACACGTCGTTCTGCAGGACCACAGGAATGTTATCATGTCTCAGTGTTTCCCTGTGGCAGGGGTCAAGGGTCGTGCTGCAGTCGTGGGCACTTTCCTGCCCACTATGATGCTCAGGGGGCACTCTCCTGCCCACTATGATGCTCAGGGGGCACTTTCCTGCCCACTATGATGCCCAGGGGGCACTTTCCTGCCCACTATGATGCCCAGGTGGCACTCTCCTGCCCACTATGATGCCCAGGGGGCACTCTCCTGCCCACTATGATGCTCAGGGGGCACTCTCCTGCCCACTATGATGCTCAGGGGGCACTCTCCTGCCCACTATGATGCTCAGGGGGCACTCTCCTGCCCACTATGATGCTCAGGGGGCACTCTCCTGCCCACTATGTTGCCCAGCTGGAAGTTCCCTCGTCCTTCATGTGGGTCAGGAGTTGTTCCTTGCCATCATGCAGAGCTCGACAGCCGATCTCTCTCTTGTCGTCCATAAGGCTCAACAGGCGGTCGTCTGCCTTCCCTGAGCCCGCGGGTCTGGCGGCCTCTCCTCCTCCCCAGCAAGGCTCGGGGGAGACACCCTGCACCCCGCTCTTAGGCCCGGGTCGTTGGTGTATCAGCAACCTCCCCAGCCAGCCGCCCATAATATGGGTCTGACCTTTAAATATCAACCTAGCCAGGTCAGTGGGGCCGTGTGACACCCCCGTGTTCTCATCAGATATGACACCGCTGCTGGGAGGGTCGTGTGACACCCCCGTGTTGTCATCAGATATGACACCGCTGCTGGGAGGGTCGTGTGACACCCCCGTGTTGTCATCAAACATGACACCACTGCTTGGAGGGTCGTGCCACACCTAGCCAGTCGTGGAGCAGCTGGTCCTGTGTCGCTGCGAGAGGGAGTCTGTGTGTTTATATACTGGGCATGTTTACCCTAAGGTCATCATAGGTCACATTAGGGTCAGGAGTGACCTGTGATGTTGGCCACTGTGTTGTATCAGGTCACAGACAAGTCTTGATGCTGGTCAGTTTCACGTGAGGGCCATGGAGGAACATAGCAGTTCTATGACCTCCAACATAGAGGAACATAGCAGTTCTATGACCTTCAGCATAGAGGAACATAGCAGTTCTATGACCTCCAACATAGAAGAACATAGCAATAATTGCATCTTATGTTTATGAGCTAAAATCTAGAGAGAGAGAGAGAGAGAGAGAGAGAGAGAGAGAGAGAGAGAGAGAGAGAGAGAGAGAGAGAGAGAGAGAGAGAGAGAGAGAGAGAGCCATAGGTTCGTGTGGTTGAAGATGCTGATCACTGCATCTGTGTCATAAAACTTCATGTGTTGAAAATTTTTCGTTCAACTCATCTTGCTCAGATTCTCTACACATGCCACTGTGGGAGCAATGTTTTCAGTGTGTTTCGCTCACGTGTCACAACTCAGACGAAGAGAATTATTTAGACTTACGATAATTATCATTGTGGTTACCGGAAGCAAGGATCTCGTAGCATGGTTCGCTAGAACAGTTCGTCAGCAGACGAGGAAGCTACAAGTAACGCACTCTGAGAGAAGGGTTCGCTCTCAGCAGTGGTCGCTGGGGGCACTGCCTGTTGTAGGCAGTGCTCGCTGGAGGCACTGCCCAGTGTAGGCAGTGCTCGCTGGAGGCACTGCCCGGTGTAGGCAGTGGTCGCCAGGACTTGTTTCATATATATATCTTCCTTTATATAATGGTATATATATTCATTTCCATTTTTCTTCCGGGGTCACGACTCCGTCAGTAAACAACCTAGTTGGTCAATAACTGATGAGGTGGGAAGCGTTGCCATGGAGTAACTTCCTGTCTGGTGTGACCTTTAGTGGTACATAATCACACTGGGGACCTGTAACTCAGGCTGTTAACCTGAACACAGACCTGTAACTCAGGCTGTTAACCTGAACACAGACCTGTAACTCAGGCTGTTAACCTGAACACGGACCTGTAACTCAGGCTGTTAACCTGAACACAGACCTGTAACTCAGGCTGTTAACCTGAACACAGACCTGTAACTCAGGCTGTTGACCTGAACACAGACCTGTAACTCAGGCTGTTAACCTGAACACAGACCTGTAACTCAGGCTGTTAACCTGAACACGGACCTGTAACTCAGGCTGTTAACCTGAACACGGACCTGTAACTCAGGCTGTTAACCTGAACACAGACCTGTAACTCAGGCTGTTAACCTGAACACAGACCTGTAACTCAGGCTGTTGACCTGAACACAGACCTGTAACTCAGGCTGTTAACCTGAACACAGACCTGTAACTCAGGCTGTTAACCTGAACACGGACCTGTAACTCAGGCTGTTAACCTGAACACGGACCTGTAACTCAGGCTGTTAACCTGAACACGGACCTGTAACTCAGGTCGTTAACCTGAACATGGACCTGTAACTCAGGTCGTTAACCTGAACATGGACCTGTAACTCTGTTCATTAACCTGAACACAGACCTGTAACTCAGGCTGTTAACCTGGACGAGCGTCCGCACAAGGTCTTCCATGTCACACGTTAACAGTTCCCATGTGTAACTTCCATCCACGGAAACCTTCCCAGAGAAGTGGTTCTCTGTCGGTGGTACGCGTACCACTGTAGCTAGGTGTACCACTGTAGCTATGTGTACCACTGTAGCTATGTGTACCCCTGTAGCTAGGTGTACCCCTGTAGCTATGTGTACCACTGTAGCTATGTGTACCCTTGTAGCTATGTGTACCCCTGTAGCTATGTGTACCCCTGTAGCTATGTGTACCACTGTAGCTATGTGTACCCCTGTAGCTATGTGTACCCCTGTAGCTATGTGTACCACTGTAGCTATGTGTACCCCTGTAGCTAGGTGTACCCCTGTAGCTATGTGTACCACTGTAGCTATGTGTACCACTATAGCTATGTGTACCACTGTAGCTATGTGTACCCCTGTAGCTATGTGTACCACTGTAGCTATGTGTACCACTGTAGCTATGTGTACCACTGTAGCTATGTGTACCACTGTAGCTATGTGTACCACTAGCGGTATGCATACTTCTAGTGGTATGCGCACCTCTAGTGGTATGCGTACCACTAGAGATATGCGCACCTCCAGTGGTTTGCGTACCACTGTAGGTATGCGTAGTACTAGAGATATACGCACCACTGCTGGTATACACATACCACAAAACTATGAACAATAGATTTCACACATATTTCTCTATGTTCGGTAATGACGTAAACCAACAGACTAACTTTAGTTTGAATGATCTTAATGTTAATCGAACATGTTAAATGTGAAGAGATAAACGAAATGGAGGAAAGATAAATAACTGGATGTTCAGGATGGTTGGAAGCTGATGCTGCTGCTGTGAACATACACACACACACACACACACACACACACACACACACACACACACACACACACACACACACACACACACACACACACAAACACACACACACACACACACACAGACGCGTGCCAGTCTGGTGTACATGACACACACAGACGCGTGCCAGTCTGTTGTACATGACACACACACAGACGCGTGCCAGTCTGTTGTACATGACACACACACAGACGCGTGCCAGTCTGGTGTACAGGACACACACACAGACGCGTGCCAGTCTGGTGTACACGACACACACAGACGCGTGCCAGTCTGGTGTACAGGACACACACACAGACGCGTGTCAGTCTGGTGTACAGGACACACACACAGACGCGTGCCAGTCTGGTGTACACGACACACACAGACGCGTGCCAGTCTGGTGTACACGACACACACAGACGCGTGCCAGTCTGGTGTACACGACACACACAGACGCGTGCCAGTCTGGTGTACAGGACACACACACAGACGCGTGCCAGTCTGGTGTACAGGAACAACTGATCATTATCCTGTAACAACGTCATGTACACATCCAGCCGCTGGAACTTCAAATTCAGACGCTTTTTCTTGGTTGACTCAGCCAGCTGTCTTCCAGGCCGACCCTGGAGGCGACAGCCTCATGAGGAAAGCTCCTCTTTCCAGGCCGCCCCTGGAGGCTACCCCTCTGGTGGATGCTCCTTCTTCCAGGCCGCCCCTGGAGGCCACAGTTCCGGTGCAAGGTCCCTCTATCAAGGTCGCCACTAGAGGTGAAGTCCAGCGGACGATCTCATCTTCCAGGCCGCACCTGGAGGCTATAACTTCTTCCAGAATGACTTATGATCTTTCCTGATGTGTCTTTAACCACGACGCGTCACAATGATGATTACATTCTCTCTCTCTCTCTCTCTCTCTCTCTCTCTCTCTCTCTCTCTCTCTCTCTCTCTCTCTCTCTCTCTCTCTCTCTCTCTCTTTTTCAATACACAAACACAGACAGACAGACAGACAAACACACACACACACACACACACACACACACACACATATCTATCTATCTCTCTATCTATCTATCTATCTATCCATCTATATACATATATATATATATATATATATATATATATATATATATATATATATATATATATATATATATCCCTGGGGATAGGGGAGAAAGAATACTTCCCACGTATTCCCTGCGTGTCGTAGAAGGCGATTAAAAGGGGAGGGAGCGGGGGGCTGGAAATCCTCCCTTCTCATTATTTTTTTTTAATTTTCCAAAAGGAACAGAGAACGGGGCCAGGTAAGGATATTCCCTCAAAGGCCCATTCCTCTGTTCTTAACGCTACCTCGCTAATGCGGGAAATGGCGAATAGTTTAAAAAAAAAAAATATATATATATATATATATATATATATATATATATATATATATATATATATATATATATATATATATATATATATATATATATATATTATCCCTGGGGATAGGGGAGAAAGAATACTTCCCACGTATTCCCTGCGTGTCGTAGAAGGCGACTAAAAGGGGAGGGAGCGGGGGGCTGGAAATCCTCCCCTCTCGTTTTTTTTTAATTCTCCAAAAGAAGGAACAGAGAATTGGGCCAGGTGAGGGTATTCCCTCAAAGGCCCAGTCCTCTGTTCTTAACGCTACCTCGCTAATGCGGGAAATGGCGAATAGTTTGAAAGAAAAGAAAAAGATATATATATATATATTGGAAAGAATCACAATTTTGCGCGTGATCAAGTATATTGCTATAAGTCCACGGGGAAAATGAAACACGATAAGTTCCCAAGTGCATTTTCGTGTAATAATCACATCATCAGGGGAGACACAAGAGAGAAATATAACAGTCAGTTGATATACAACGAAGAGACGTAGCTAGGACGCCATTTGGTAAACATGTGATTCTCCAAGACAGACAATACCTTGTTCAATCACGTTAAAGACTATGATCATTGTATTCACTGGAGTAATGCCATCCCAGTTACTAACTCTAACTCTATTACCACGAGAAATATCATTGAATCTTCTGTTATTGAATACACAAAGAAGTATTATCTTAATATGAGCGATGGTCTATACAAATTAGATAACTTTATTGTTGATAAAATTTGTAAAATGATAAGTTTATGTATGATACGCTCGTTGTCTGTCGTGGACAATCGCATGTTTACTGAATGGCGTCCTAGCTACGTATCTTCGTTGCATATCCACTGACTGTTATATTTCTCTCTTGTGTCTATCTTAATGATGTGATTATTACATGAAAGTGCACTTGGGAACTCATCGTGTATCATTTTCCCCCTGGGCTCAAAGGAATATATATATATATATATATATATATATATATATATATATATATATATATATATATATATATATATATATATATATATATATATATATATATATATATATATATATATTATTTTTATTCATATTCATACTACTCGCCATTTCCCGCGTTAGCAAGGTAGCGTTAAGAACAGAGGACTGGACCTTTGAGGGAATATCCTCACGTGGCCCCCTTCTCTGTTCCTTCTTTTGGAAAATTAAAAAAAACTGAGAGGGGAGGATTTCTAGCCCCCCGCTCCCTTCCCTTTTAGTCGCCTTCTACGACACGCAGGGAATACGTGGGAAGTATTCTTTCTCCCCTATCCCCAGGGAAATATATATATATATATATATATATATATATATATATATATATATATATATATATATATATATATATATATATATATATATATATATATATATATATATATATATATATATATTTTTTTTTTTTTTTTTTTCATACTATCCGCCATTTCCCGCGACAGCGAGGTAGCGTTAAGAACAGAGGACTGGGCCTTTGAGGAAATATCCTCACCTGGCCCTCTTCTCTGTTCCTTCTTTTGGAAAATTAAAAAAAAGAAAAAAAAAAAGAAAAAAAAACAAAAAAAAAACGAGAGGGGAGGATTTCCAGCCCCCCGCTCCCTTCCCTTTTAGTCGCCTTCTACGACACGCAGGGAATACGTGGGAAGTATTCTTTCTCCCCTATCCCCAGGGATAATATATATATATATATATATATATATATATATATATATATATATATATATATATATATATATATATATATACGTATATCATGAAGGGTGAAGGTGTCGTGTGAGATAAGAGCAATAATACTTTCCTGGTGTTTGGTACTGCCAGTGTGACAGTTGACCAGGTCAGTACAAACAAACTCTAATTGGATGTTTGAGGGTGTGAGGGGCGGTGGCAGGGGGACGACACACACACCCGCACACACACACACACACACACACACACACACACACACACACACACACACACACACACACACACACATATATATATACAGTCATACATTTTGAAGTGGAGCTATCAGTCATTACATCTAATATCATATCTACGAGGAACAAGACATCGAGGAAGATAAGAACAGACGTAGGAGGAGGAGGAGGAGGAGGAGGAGGAGGAGGAGGAGGAGGAAGATTGGCCAACTTACTGAAGGAGAACCTAAAGTTTCGTAAATAATCAGCAAATGGTCGATCTGAACAGTACATAATGAGATAACCACAACGAGTTAATGTTGTATAGAAGCGTTGATAATATACAACTACAATAAACATTTGATGATAAAGTTTGTAGGGAACCACAAGGAGGAAGGTGCATGAGGCAGGGAAATTTGCCCTTTCCAGGGATGAGAATATTGATGATAAGCTGCCTGTGAAAACTTGGACCCATATGACCATAAAGGATCATGGAGATACAATACATGGACCCAGAGAGTCATGGAGATACAATACTTGGACCTACATGACCACTACAGAGCCATGGAGATTCAAATTCTAAAATATTTACATAAAAGGTTTCAGTATCATGTTGCCGAGCAGACTAGTGTTGGATGGGCTAATACACACTAACTACTAGAACATAACATCCCATGCATAATACCTCGCTAAGATTAGCTGATCATGAAGTAGGTGAACTTGAGTGTGTGGTTAATGAAGACAGAGTCAGGTCAGGGAGGAAAATCAGACTGAATGAGATAGAGTTATGTTAACTTTGTTCAATCAGTGCATTTGTTTCAGATCACCCATCACTAAATAACATTGAACTTCCAAAATATAGATTGTCTGTGAAGTCTATAATGAGCGGGTTGAGGCGTAGCTGGCATTTGGCGGAGGGTAATGACAGAAGGTCAGAAATGAAGATTTAGTATAACCACAAATGTGGTCAAGATCATATGGATATATGATAGAGAACTCTGTGGCAGCACAGCAGCCAGCCATCATGTGAAAGATAAAGGAGTAAAACATGATCTGTTACGTACCACAAACGCTTTGCCAAAACTGCTTGGCCAGGAGTACGAGGAGGAGGAGGAGGAGGAAGCAGAGAAACCTAGAAAAAATATGCGAACATGGCGAGGGAAGATCCGACACACCTTCATGAATTACTTAGGAGTAAACTGGCGGTTAAAGAGCAGCTAATCAAGCTGAGAGATTGAGAGGGAAGAGCTTCTGAGGGAAATAAGAAGGTATGTCGGGATCTGAGGTATGTCGGGATCTGAGGTAGGTCGGGATCTGAGGTATGTCGGGATCTGAGGTACGCTTGGATCATCTGAGGTATGCCTGGAGGATCTGAATGATAACTTCCAAAAACTATTGACAGTGGAGGACATTAGACTGCCAGCAGTAATGAGATGTGATGGGGGAAACACGACCTGCTGGAAAGCGCTGAAAGCGTCAAAAAAGACATGAGCAAGTAAATGAGAAGTCATGATCAACACGAGGTGCATGGATGTGACGAAGCCTCCCTCACCATGTGTGCTGAAGTCGTGTATGGCAACCCCTGGCAGGCCACGAAAAATGTTCAGGAAATCGTTGGAAGCGAGTGAGCTGCCACGAGAGAAGAAGAGAGGAAATGTTGTGTCTATTTTTCATAAGAAAAGAGACCAGGAAATCTGACTGAGCCACAGTCTAGCATGTCTGGCGAGTGCCGTCTGGAAAATGATGGAAAAGATTATCAGAAAACGAGTGGAGAGAAAATACATAAGTAAGAGGCAACGTGGGTTGGAAGAAGAGGCAAAATGCAACATATCTTCTCACCTTCTATGACAGAATAAGTTCTATTTTAGGCAAAATAAACGAACAGACGAACTATAGTTTTCTCGGACAACCAGAACACAGTAGGTGACGCCATTCATGACCGGATGGTCAAAATTATCATTTTCAATCAGGCCTAAGAGCAAGACTCATCCGATAGATCGAAAATGATCTGAGTGGAAGGAAATAGAGGACGCAATGACAGGGGAATCTTCACCATGTGGGGTGTGGCTGCCACCTGCTAGCCCCAGGTTTGGGACTAATGTTATCATTGATCTGTACACAAGCTGAGGAAGTTTCCTGAACCCAATATACAGTTGTTAATATTCTTAAGATGTTGCCAACCACACGAGTACTGAGAACCATATACAGACGCCGGTTATCTATCAATTTCCTAGGCGGGAAAAAAAGAAATAAATGCCATCTGCTGGGCTGATGTATTCTCGGGGAAATATTTGATTGTTGAGCGCGATGATTGTGCCGGTAACGTGGGAAACATGAAGAGAGAAAACGACGGTGTTGAGTGGTAAGAGCCGTCGAACAATGCCATTCCGCCGTTCAGGATGTGGTGATCAAGAAAAGGGGGGTGGGGTGAAGAAGGGTACGGTATCCAGGGAGGGACAGAGTGGTCATGGTGAGGAACAGTGTAGTAGTGTGATGAGGGAGGGTATGGTAGCCCTTCGTGGGGGAGAGCAGAGAAGAGCCAGGTGGGCTTGAGTTTGGAAGTGTAACATGAATGGGAAAATAATTAGGACGACATTGGTTGAACGATAGGCCAATTAGGGAGAATTCTGAGATATCCTGTTGTGAGAGTAATCTAAGGATAGTGATGCAAATAAGGTTATAATATGATAGTCTCCGTAGAAGGAATGTTAGGAGGAATGTTAGGGCAGTTTATGAACAATGGCCTACGTGATAGCAACATTTAGATTTGCGACTGGAAATATGTTTAAGAAAATGTTACTATTTCTGTGAGGACCTAAATTCACCTAACCTAACCTAACCTAACTTGCGTGAGATGTATTCTTGTGTAACCTCAATTTAAAGAAGTTGTATAGACAGGATGTAAAGGGCTAAAAAATGTGCAATTATAGTGTTGCCCTAACTGGTGGGTGTGGGTTGTGAAGATATATGAAGAATAGAGCAATTACCTTCCTAAAATTCCAGAAAGGAAAGAATGGGATCTTATTATAACCTAGAGCGTTCTGAAAGACTAATTGGTTTGGATACTGTTAAATTTTCAAAGATGGGTTTTGGTAGTCCGGGGCAAGTATGAGGAAATCTAATATGAATAACATGAGGAATATCACCAAATATTCGTTAGATATAGAATGATTCGCATTTGGGAATCTTTGAGTGAATATCCAGTGTGCCCAGACAAACACAGGAACATAGATTGAAGCGATAATTTAACTTGGGGCATTACGTATTTGCAGTCCAGAGTATATTGATGATGAGTTTGAGAAGATAGATTCTATTGGATCTAAATTAAAGTACCCTCGATCTTTCATTGATAAATTTCTTAAGTTAGCAAAGAGATCATCTTATAGAGTTGAGCCCAAACCTCCATTGACACTAAGAATCTTTTAGTTCTCCCTTTTGATAATAATTTTACTTCACTTCCCATGTTGCTTAAATCCTTTAATGTAAATGTTGCCTTCAGCAACAATAATATTATAAAGAATATCTTAATCAAGAACTCACCAGAAAATTCTCCTGGGTGCATCTATAAAGTGCCATGTAGAAATTGTGATAAGTTTTATGTTGGGCAAACTGGTAAGATCTTTCTGTTAGACTTAAGCAACACAGATACAGTATAAGAACGGACAAGAATCAAAAGCCTTGTTTAATCACGTTAAAAACTATGATCATTGTACTGACTGGAGTAATGCCATCTCAGTTATTAACTCTAACTCTATTACCACGAGAAATATCATTGAATCTTCTATTATTGAATACACAAAGAATCATAATCTTAATATTAGTGATGCTCCATACAAATTAGATAACTTTATTGTTGATAAAATTTGTAAAATGATAAGTTATGAATGCTCGTTGTCTGTCTTGGACGATCGCATGTTTACCAAATGGCGTCCTAGCTTCGTCTCTTCGTTGTATATCAACTGACTGTTATAATTTTCTCTCGTGTCTCCCCTGATGATGTGATTATTACACGAAAGTGCGCTTGGGAACTTATCGTGTTTCATTTTCCCCGTGGACTCTTAGGAATATACTTGATCACGCGCAAAATTGTGATCCTTTCCAATCTCTCTCTCTCTCTCTCTCTCTCTCTCTCTCTCTCTCTCTCTCTCTCTCTCTCTCTCTCTCTCTATATATATATATATATATATATATATATATATATGTATATATATATATATATATATATATATATATATATATATATATATATATATATATATATATATATATATATATATATATATATATATATATATATATATTTAACTATCTCGATATTTGAATCTCTTTTGTTGTCTATATGTGATGATGAATACATGCGTGCATTCATAAGTACATACATCCACATTTGAATGTATGATCCCCACATAGATTTGTCCTCAAACGTGTTAAGCAAATCCTGGTCGTTGCATCCATTCTTCTTCTGCACAGACAAACCCACACAACTACGGTTACAAACATACGTAATTAAGCAAGACTCAACATTATTACGATTCACCAGAGATGTGTGGGTAAGCTGGTCACTCCGGCAACACCGCCAGGGTACAGAGCCAAGTCAAAACTATATTCACACACAACTTGTGAAGAAGAACTGCTGATGTAGAACGAAAAAACAAATATACATATATGGATGATTAATGTATTCATGTGGCGGGTAATGTAGGAACGGCTATGATAATGTTTCCCTGAACTGTGTGCTTACATGTTTATGTTACTTGCAAAACTTTCATCTCTCCTCTCTCTCTCTCTCTCTCTCTCTCTCTCTCTCTCTCTCTCTCTCTCTCTCTCTCTCTCTCTCTCTCTCTCTCTCTCTCTCTCTCTCTCTCTCTCTCTCTCTCTCTCTCTCTCTCTCTCTCTCTCTCTCTCTCTCTCTCTCTCTCTCTCTCTCTCTCTCTCTCTCTCTCTCTCTCTCTCTCTCTCTCAGGGTTCAGGGGTGCTCAGGCTGAGCTAGGGATAACACTCCATAAACAAACTGTGGAAATGGAAGGTAATTAAAGTCATCTTGGCATTTCCCTCTTCCTTTGTCTAGTCTCTTCTCTTCTTCCTCTCCTTTCTCTCTCTCTCTCTCTCTCTCTCTCTCTCTCTCTCTCTCTCTCTCTCTCTCTCTCTCTCTCTCTCTCTCTCTCTGTGTTAGAGAGAGAGAGAGAGAGGTGATTGATTGTGGTTTATTAAGACAATATATTTTCCTGATGAGGGAAAAGGGAATCAGAGAACCCACTCAAGTGTGTTTCACTGCCCTACACACTCTAATGTGTTTGCCTCACACACTGATGCACGTTGCCTACCCCACACACTCAAGTATGTTACCCACCTCACACTAGCATGATGATACATAAGGCTGGACGAAGCCAACATGGTTGTGGCGAAGTTCTACACACGTGTTGACCTCCCGTCCACCCACCCCCCCCTCTTGACCCTGGCTCTGGGGGGGGGTCACCACCTGCCTCATTGTCAGCCGTCGATACAGTGACCCTTCCTTGTCTTATCTCATAGTGTGCCCACCCCGCTTCACTCATGGTGTGTGTGCCCACCTCACTTCACTCATGGTGTGTGTGCCCACCTCACTTCACTCATGGTGTGTGTGCCCACCCCGCTTCACTCATGGTGTGTGTGCCCACCTCACTTCACTCATGGTGTGTGTGCCCACCCCGCTTCACTCATGATGCGTGCCCACCCCGCTTCACCCGTGGTACGTGCCCACCCCGCTTCACTCATGGTGCGTGCCCAACCCGCTTCACCCATGGTACGTGCCCACCCCGCTTCACTCATGCTGTGTGTGCCCTACCCGCTTCATTCATGATGCGTGCCCACCCCGCTTCACTGACACATTCATCTGGATGCCGTACCTTTTCTACAACATACCCCGTGACCCACACCTGCAGGTCTCTCCTGACCTGACCCATCGTCCAGATCAGGTTTCATGACCTCATCTCTGCTAGTTCTGACCCGCCTCCTCACAACCCTGTACAGGAGGAACCACGACGCCCACATCCCGCCACAGTTCTGGGCGTCCCTCCCTGACCCTCTCCACGTGAACCCTGGCGACAGACGGAGACTGGTCTGTGCCTCACTGGGGCTTTGCCAGTGACTTTATCCCCCCCAGACTGTTGCCCTCCCTGAGCCTTGCCCTTCCCGCCCCGCCCCGCCCCACACCCACCACTCGCTGCCCCGCCCCGCCCCGCCCCGCCCCACCACTCGCTGCCCCGCAGGGAGGGGGTGGAGGGAGGGATTTGGTTAACCCATCTAAGTCCTCGCTGTAAGGCCCTTTATAGGGACTTAGAAAGTTGGAGTTGGGAGCAGCAAATTGTCTGAACTGATTAGTGGACGATGATTATGCTCTCTCTCTCTCTCTCTCTCTCTCTCTCTCTCTCTCTCTCTCTCTCTCTCTCTCTCTCTCTCTCTCTCTCTCTCTCTCTCTCTCTCTCTCTCTCTCTCTCTCTCGGAACATAGAGTGGTGCGTGAGCTGGGGGTCGAGGCCAGGCAACAGGTCGCCTCAGAAGACCAGATATGGTCGAGAAGGAGGATCATCTTGAGCCATACTCTCCCCTGGCCACTACCTGGGTCATCTGATATCCCTCCTCATACCGACGTGCTGGCCTGGTGGTGACGTGGGGGAAATGAAACGTCGCTCAGATTACTTCAACTTTCTTAATTTTTTTCTAGAAGTGAGATACGTTAGGGCGAGGGGGGGGGGGGGAGCTTCACCCCACCCCACACGAGGGGACGGTGACCCCCCTTCAACTGACGCTTGTAATAACATGACAAGGCGAAGCTTCCTCCTCTTCGTCCTCATCATTTTCTTTATTTCTCTGTTTTCTGTCTCCTATTGAATCACATGACTTCATGATTACCATGAGAAGACCAGCAGGGAACTGGTTCATGCAGGGAGGGGGGAGGGGGGGGGCTTTGTCTACACGCTGGTTGGAGGGGGGGGGGGGAGGAGCGGGAGGGGGCTCTGGCAAGGGGAGGGGGTTTGGTGAAGGGATGGGGTCCACGTGACGCCTCCCTCTGGCGGCCAGGGATAGACTGGCTGGGCTTCAGGTGGTAAAATTTTTGTCTGAAATCCTCAGTCGGTGGCTGACTCGTGTGTGTGTGTGTGTGTGTGTGTGTGTGTGTGTGTGTGTGTGTGTGTGTGTATGTGTGTGTGCCTTCAGCAACAATAATACTATAAAGAATATCTTAATCAGAAACTCACCAGAAATTTCTCCTGGATGCATCTGTAAAGTGCCATGTAGAAATTGTGATACGTTTTATGTTGGGCAGACTGGTAAGGATCTTTCTGTTAGACTAAAGCAACATATATATAGTATAAGAACGGGACAAGAATCAAATGCCTTGTTTAATCACGTGATGCCATGGAGTGATGCCATCTCAGTAATTAACACTAACTCCAGTACCACGAGAAATATCGTTGAATCTTCTATTATTAGATACACAAAGAATCATAACCTTAATATTAGTGATGGTCTATGCAAATTGGATAACTTTATTGTTGATAGAATTTGTAAACAATTCACCTTCTTGTCCACATAAGTTTATGATAAGCTCGTTGTCTGTCTTGGACAATCACATGTTTACCAAATGGCGTCCTAGCTACGTCTCTTCGTTGTATATCAAATGACTGTTATATTTCTCTCTTGTGTCTCCCTTGATGATGTGATTATTACACGAAAGTGCACTTGGGAACTTACTGTGTTTCATTTTCCCCGTAGACCCCGGTATATCACATCGTTCCAATGCACTCTATTCCTTGCATGCCTTTCACCCTCCTGCATGTTCAGGCTCCGATCGCACAAAATCCTTTTCACTCCATCCTTCCACCTCCAATTTGGTCTCCCACTTCTCCTTTCTACTCTCCACCTCTGACACATATATCTTCTTTGTCAATCTTTACTTTCTCTCATAAGATCTGAGAAGGTATACACATGTGCTTCAGTGTGCATATGATGGTTATGACAACATGTTGTGGTTTTAGACTGTAAGACTCATGTGAACACATGATGGGCCGGACGCCTGGCACTTCCTGGCCTCACACCGCGCCAGTCGTCAGGCTGGGGTGGGTGGAGGGGAGGGGGGAGTGTTGGGAGGTTAATAAAGGTGATGTCTACAAGCCCCTTGCTTCCCCATCCTTGCGTTACCTCCCCAACGAAAGGGGAGGAGTAAAGGTGGGTGAGGGGAGAGGAGAAGATCCTCTCCTTCATCGACATGGCTGGAGGCTGAGTGGTGAGGGCCAAGAGCCCTCTCGCCATCGCCTCACACTTCCTCACTTCTGACTCAGTCGAACCTCACGTCTCAGTTGTAATGTTGAGTCAGGCCTCAGTGTCGTCCTCCTGTGTTGAGTCAGGGCCTCAGTGTCGTCCTCCTGTGTTGAGTCAGGGGCTCATTGTCGTCCTCCTGTGTTGAGTCAGGCCTCAGTGTCGTCCTCCAGTGTTGAGTCAGGCCTCAGTGTCGTCCTCCAGTGTTGAGTCAGGCCTCAGTGTCGTCCTCCAGTGTTGAGTCAGGGGCTCAGTGTCGTCCTCCAGTGTTGAGTCAGGGGCTTAGTGTCGTCCTCCAGTGTTGAGTCAGGGCCTCAGTGTCGTCCTCCAGTGTTGAGTCTTCAGGAAGACGGTACGACTCAAGAGCACGACGGTACAGTCCTTGAAAACGACGGTACGACTCTGCAGAGAGACGGCACGACCTTTGGATCTAGTGACCTGGCCGATGACCTAACTCGTATGAGCCAGGTAAAAGGTTGTCCAGCATACTCAAGGGTTGCACTGTCATGCACAAAGGTCGTACCGTCATGCTCAAGGGTCGTACCGTTGTGCTTAAAGGTCATATCGTGGTGCTCAAGGGTCGTATCGTCGTGCTCAAAGGTCGTGCCGTCATGCTCAAGGATCGTACCGTCTTGCTCAAGGGTCGTACCGTCTTGCTCAAGGGTCGTACCGTCGTGCTCAAGGGTCGTACCGTCGTGCTCAAGGGTCGTTCCGTCGTGCTTAAGGGTCGTGCATTTGTGCCTACTCGCACAACTATCTTCGTCAACTGCTACATTCTTCCTGTATATCTCTTACTTGCCTGCTTGATCTCCTGCCTTCTATCCCGCCTGCTTGCCTACTTGATCTCCTGCCTGCTTGCCTGCTTGATCTCCTGCCTGCTATCTTGCCTGCTTGCCTACTTGATCTCCTGCTTGATCTCCTGCCTGCTTGCCTGCTGGGCATGACGCTACCACATACTACCAGAACTCGGCCCTCTGCTTCTGTACCCACACCAACCCTTGTAGAAACACCTCGTCTATGTGTCCATTCCCAAGTGTGGAGATGATGTTATTAACATGTTAACATCTTGAGTTAATATGTGCTCTCTCAGCTCTGACCAGTTTAACATCGTAAATGTTTTATTTCGACAGCTTTATGACTTTGAGATTTTATGGTAGGGTTGAATTAGGGGAAATCAAGGGGTAATGACCAACTTCCCAGGGCCGATATCGCTTAACGACCTGTAATGTGATCTAACCTTGTGGGTAATTAAGTATATTTAGATCCTTCACTGTGGCTTTATGTGATGATGTGATTTCTCTGAAGATGACCACTAAGACATGACGGAACGTATGACCTGCGCATGTATGGCCTTATGGGACCCGGTTGGCTGACGGCTTGGTGTAGTGAAGAACCTGGAGTTAGCTGGGACCTAGTGAGACGGTGGGGGTTGTGGTCTGGGCTGGGCGCCATGCTGACGTGTGTGACAATGGTCTTGGATTATCTGACGACATTTTTGGCGACTGTTCATTTCTGCTTGAGGCCGATGCAGATGAGGGAGCTGTTGTCAACGCTGACACCATTGACAGTGTTGTCATCTTACTGCCACCAAGCAGGTGCGTCCACCAAGCCATCACTTATGTGGATGAGGTAAATATAGGACCCCATTTTCTAACCCTGTGGGACGCCACAGTTGGGGGGGTTAGAAGAATTGAGACGTGCCCTCAGAGGCGTACACAACCCGGCGACTCTCACGACCTAAGGCTGATGATGTCTTTGTTGATGATCAAGTCATAGATGACGAGGTTGTGAGCTTGGGTGAGGTGTGTGAAGGTGAGAGTCAGCGAACTCTTGCACTCAGGTTGTGATAGATGAAGTCAAGGAAGCTGACGAGGCAGTGGGTGGTAGGAGTGGTCTTCGCGTTACAAGACTGCTGGTGGTCTGTATCGGCCTAATTAAGCGCAGAACTTCCACCAAGTAAGTTAGTGACGCGACTCATTACGAGAGCGTGGAGCTGTTCATGATTTCGTTACTGGAGGATACATCCGACGTCTGGCAATCACTGGCATATTTTGACTGTTGAATGGCAACGCTGATGATGGAGGGAGGAAGGCAGGGAGGGAGGAAGGCAGGGAGGGAGGGACTCGCTTTACTCAAGGGAGACCTTTTTGTAGCGTCCTGGGCAGGTCAGCGGGTGTGGAGGCGCCTCTTATCTCGAGGCTGACGTCCTCCTCTGGTAACTACAGACCCATGTTGTGTCTCGGTAAGGAGGTGGGCTCAGGGCGGAGGGGTGCCATGGTGAGGGAGTCCCTGGCAGGCGATGGTCACGTGATCATTCATGAATATTGATGTTCCTTCATTGGAGAGGTGATTACCAGAGAGAGAGAGAGAGAGAGAGAGAGAGAGAGAGAGAGGGAGAGGAGGGAGAGGGTTGACTTAAGCCGGTCATACTCTCTACCTGGACTGTTACAGATGCTGTACCTGGGTGGGGTAGGAAGGCGTCCTTGCTATGTGTACCTCACGATGAACTTGCGGAGGACCTGGTGAAGGTCAGTCTCGTTGCGACGGAAGTACCAGGTCTCCCTGCTGCGCTAACGTCCTAATGTGGGTCGTGATCCAGGGCACGTCAGCTGAGTGTGATCCAGGGCACGTCAGCTGGATGTGATCCAGGGCACGTCAGCTGGATGTGATCCAGGGCACGTCAGCTGGATGTGATCCAGGGCACGTCAGCTGGGTGTGATCCAGGGCACGTCAGCTGGATGTGATCCAGGGCACGTCAGCTGGATGTGATCCAGGGCACGTCAGGTGGGTGTGGACGTGGTCGCTCCATTCAGCTTCTAGGTCATGTACGCTTAGCACTTGAGTCGTGAGACAGTGAACAGTTCAGTGTGCAGAGGGAGGTAGTGCGTGGTGTATGGTCGGCCTGTATGTCTTGACGCCGGGCCTCATGTGTGGCTGGGTCGCTGTGGGACACAAGGGAAGTGACATTATGTGTGTTGACTGCCAGGGATGGGGAACGCTGGCTTCCTGGGTTGGGAGGTTCTGGGAGAGTCAACGACTTGGGCTCGATGTAACCATTCCTCCACGTTTGTGGGGTTCGATACGCGGAAACCCCAGCACAAGTCTAGCTTGCCACACCCATGTCTGACTCCGAGGTGATCTGAGGTAGTGAGATGGTTCTCATGTCCACCTGTGTGGAGTGTAGAGGGAGCGGGGCGGGCGACACAGTACGTAATGAATGATGGAAGGAGACTGGTAGAGGCGGATGGACAAGGCTGTACGAAACCACATGACCTCCACACGCACACACACACACACACACACACACACACACACACACACACACACACACACACACACACACACACACACACACACACACTGGGACCTGGAGAGTGATGAGGGATGGAAGTGCTTCATCACGACGAACAACACCAACACCAGTCCTCCTACAACCTCAGTTACGCAGCACATCTCAGGAGGCACCTGCCAGGCCTCTGTTGTAGACACAACACCAGCAGTCTTGACCGACCTGGCCAAGGTGAGGAAGTGAGGGATCGTGCCACGTGACACGTGAGAGTACTAGGTGCTGATGACCCAGACACCAGCCGGGTGATGGTGAGGCTTGATGGTGGAGCAGGGAGGGAGGGAGGGAGGGTGTGTGTGTGGCCACAGCAGACGTGGAATGATTGCAATCGACTGTGGAACGTGAAGAGGTTGTGGGCGAGGGTTTACGTCAAACATTTTAATCCACAGTAAGGAAAGACGTATGGCAAGTCCACCCCAGCTCTCAAGTGGTAGATGGCACAGCGGGAATAGATCAGTGTATATACGTAAGTGTATGTGAACGTGTGTGTATAAATGATTATGTATGTATATGTGTTTTGTATACGTGTATGTATGTGTATACATGCTAGTGTCCGTGTATGAGGAGGAACGTATGAAGGAACTCTGTATAATGTGTCTGTTCGTCTTGCATGTATGATAAGTCTGTACGGTAAGACTCTCAACAAATCTTCAGACATGACGTAAAGAACAACAAATATGTTGATATATTGATATACTGATATGTTCATATATCAATATACTGATATTTTAATGTCTCAATCATCCATATTAAAACTGGAATAAAAGGACAATTTTTGTAAAGTTGTAGATAATGTCCAAGACATAATAGCCATGATGACAATGTTTTGATCATAGATAAAAGATCTATATTTTCCTTCATCCATAACCTTCCATCTATATGTTCCTCCATCCATAACACACATACCTGAGGTCATAACCTTCCTCTATATGTTCCTCCATCCATAACACACATACCTGAGGTCATAACCTTCCCTCTATATGTTCCTCCATCCATAACACACATACCTGAGGTCATAACCTTCCCTCTATATGTTCCTCCATCCATAACACACATACCTGAGGTCATAACCTTCCCTCTATATGTTCCTCCATCCATAACACACATACCTGAGGTCATAATCTTCCCTCTATATGTTCCTCCATCCATAACACACATACCTGAGGTCATAACCTTCCCTCTATATGTTCCTCCATCCATAACACACATACCTGAGGTCATAACCTTCCCTCTATATGTTCCTCCATCCATAACACACATACCTGAGGTCATAACCTTCCCTCTATATGTTCCTCCATCCATAACACACATACCTGAGGTCATAACCTTCCCTCTATATGTTCGTGTATTAACATGATTGATGTTGACCTTCTGATAGCTTTCCCAGACGTGATCTTCTGATACTTACACAACATCCTTGGCTCAGGAGCATAACAAACCGGCCTGTCACTTGGTATGATCAGGGTTCGATTCCTAAAGCACCCAGAGGTAAATGATTATGATGTATTCCATCTGCGCTACCTCACAAGATGCCCTCCAGGCAAGGGGGTACAACACCCCTCACTACCTCACAAGGTACCTCCAGACATAGAGATGCAACTCGTATACCCCAATAAGAAGTATTTCCGACCTCCCACCACAGCCCACCAGAGCCCACCAGAGCCCACCAGAGCCCACCAGAGCCCATCACAGCCCACCACAGCCCACCGCAGCCCACCACCGTCCTCCCGCCTGGAGCAACTCCTTCATGGCAGTTTGTGCCAGGCATGACATATGCATGGTCAATCTGTGGGCGACGTCGTCCTGCTTCATATTGACACTTATGTCCAGAGTCACTTACGACTAATGTCCTTTAACACACACACACACACACACACACACACACACACACACACACAAGATGTGGGCCCTCATGAGCGTAAAACTCCCTCAGTGTAAGGTACATATAAGTAACTACGCAGCGTATAAGCGTATATTCCTGTTCTCAGTCGAGGTTTGGTGGGCTATATGGTATGCGACCTGCGTATACCGTATAATGTTTTATAAAGTAGATGTTCACAAGGTAGATAGATAGATGTTCACAGACTCGAGGACTGGACTGAACATAGATAAGTTCAGTCTGAACTAGTATGTAGTTCCATCACCTGTTAACACCCACCTAGTGTTAACACCCACCTGGTGTTAACGCCTACCTAGTGTTAACACCCACCTAGTGTTAACACCCACCAAGTGTTAACACCCACCTAGTGTTAACACCCACCTGGTGTTAACACCCACCTAGTGTACACCCACCTAGTGTTAACACTCACCCTGCATCCATCGTATGGAGACGTAAGCACTGAGCTGTGACCTCATGGTGAGCTGACTGGACCACCTGACCTTTACTACGAGGTAAGACCGTCTCAGGTGTGGGTCACCTTCCTCCTCTCCTCCACCTCCTCCCCTTTAAAGAATACAGTCAGTCGAGAAATACAACAATAACGAAATGCAATAGTTAGGAAATACAGTGGATCGCGAAATACAAATGGGCAAACAAAATGCCAAGAACAGAGGACTGGGCCTTTGAGGGATATCCTCACCTGGAAAATTCTGGGAGCCTTGAAGAATGTGTGGAAGTCGAGAACATTATCTCGGAAAGCAAAAATGGGTATGTTTGAAGGAATAGTGGTTCCAACAATGTTGTATGGTTGCGAGGCGTGGGCTATGGATAGAGTTGTGCGCAGGAGGATGGATGTGCTGGAAATGAGATGTTTGAGGACAATGTGTGGTGTGAGGTGGTTTGATCGAGTAAGTAACGTAAGGGTAAGAGAGATGTGTGGAAATAAAAAGAGCGTGGTTGAGAGAGCAGAAGAGGGTGTTTTGAAATGGTTTGGGCACATGGAGAGAATGAGTGAGGAAAGATTGACCAAGAGGATATATGTGTCGGAGGTGGAGGGAACGAGGAGAAGTGGGAGACCAAATTGGAGGTGGAAAGATGGAGTGAAAAAGATTTTGTGTGATCGGGGCCTGAACATGCAGGTGGGTGAAAGGAGGGCAAGGAATAGAGTGAATTGGATCGATGTGGTATACCGGGGTTGACGTGCTGTCAGTGGATTGAATCAGGGCATGTGAAGCGTCTGGGGTAAACCATGGAAAGCTGTGTAGGTATGTATATTTGCGTGTGTGGACGTATGTACATACATGTGTATGGGGGTGGGTTGGGCCATTTCTTTCGTCTGTTTCCTTGCGCTACCTCGCAAACGCGGGAGACAGCGGCAAAAAAAAAAAAAAAATATATATATGAGCCACTACATTTACTAGGTGTCTTCATACAAACTTAGGGTGTACAAGACGGAGTGTTGTGCGTCTTCTTTGTGAAGAGAAAGTAAAAATGTCAAGATATTTCCTGTGGTGGAGATATACGAGTTTGTTTACCTACAGTTTCCCATGTAGGGAACCAGCAGTTACAACCTCACATCTCCACAGGGTTACACTGGTCATGTCAGGTGCATGATGCGAGATTTCCATGCATGGAAGATATGATCTGCCACCCATTGTCTCCACGAATCACTCTTGGCTTTTTCATTAAGAGGAAGAGACTCAGTAAAGAACGATACATTATGGGAATTTCATGTGGAAGCAGTACATGGCCAAGTCGAAGACCAGAGAAATATCTTGCTCACGCTGGCTAGTTCTAAGTTGAAGCAGGAGGAAAAAAAAATGTTAAATTACTTGTGTCATTAACATTAACCTGGGTGCTAAAAGTTGAACGGGAGATGGAGGGTGACAGGGGAGAGATTGCGAGGATGATGGGTGTAATTACAGACGAGAGAGAGAGAGAGAGAGAGAGAGAGAGAGAGAGAGAGAGAGAGAGAGAGAGAGAGAGAGAGAGAGAGAGAGAGAGAGAGAGAGAGAGAGAGAGAGAGAGAGAGAGAGATGACGGCGGTGATGGTCATAACTAGCAACAGGAGGTACAACATGCCTACATCCTGGTATGACGTCAGCAGGTCAAGCAATATAGTCATCATCATTATCATCATGTCTGGTCACCAGTGACGTAGACGACATTCCAAAACGATTAATGATTTTTGAGTTGAAGTATTCATGACATGAGTATACATGAGTATACCTCACACTGTCTAAGGCTGGTATATTCATGAGTAT